>NC_139700.1:53175025-53212525 GCF_964188405.1 Protomyctophum parallelum
ACTGCATCTTTGTGTCTTCATGTAGCTGGCTTCCATTAACAGTGAATGGTAGACTGCATCTTTGTGTCTTCATGTAGCTGGCTTCCATTAACAGTGAATGGTAGACTGCATCTTTGTGTCTTCATGTAGCTGGCTTCCATTAACAGTGAATTGTAGACTGCATCTTTGTGTCTCCATTAACAGTGAATGGTAGACTGCATCTTTGTGTCTCCATTAACAGTGAATGGTAGACTGCATCTTTGTGTCTTCAACGCCGCTGGCGTCCATTAACAGTGAATGGTAGACTGCATCTTTGTGTCTCCATTAACAGTGAATGGTAGACTGCATCTTTGTGTCTTCATGTCGCTGGCGTCCATTAACAGTGAATGGTAGACTGCATCTTTGTGTCTTCATGTAGCTGGCGTCCATTAACAGTGAATGGTAGACTGCATCTTTGTGTCTCCATTAACAGTGAATGGTAGACTGCATCTTTGTGTCTCCATTAACAGTGAATGGTAGACTGCATCTTTGTGTCTTCATGTAGCTGGCTTCCATTAACAGTGAATGGTAGACTGCATCTTTGTGTCTCCATTAACAGTGAATGGTAGACTGCATCTTTGTGTCTTCATGTCGCTGGCTTCCATTAACAGTGAATGGTAGACTGCATCTTTGTGTCTTCATGTAGCTGGCTTCCATTAACAGTGAATGGTAGACTGCATCTTTGTGTCTTCATGTAGCTGGCGTCCATTAACAGTGAATGGTAGACTGCATCTTTGTGTCTTCATGTAGCCGGCGTCCATTAACAGTGAATGGTAGACTGCATCTTTGTGTCTTCATGTCGCTGGCGTCCATTAACAGTGAATGGTAGACTGCATCTTTGTGTCTTCATGTAGCTGGCTTCCATTAACAGTGAATGGTAGACTGCATCTTTGTGTCTTCATGTAGCTGGCTTCCATTAACAGTGAATGGTAGACTGCATCTTTGTGTCTCCATGTAGCTGGCGTCCATTAACAGTGAATGGTAGACTGCATCTTTGTGTCTCCATTAACAGTGAATGGTAGACTGCATCTTTGTGTCTCCATTAACAGTGAATGGTAGACTGCATCTTTGTGTCTCCATTAACAGTGAATGGTAGACTGCATCTTTGTGTCTTCATGTCGCTGGCGTCCATTAACAGTGAATGGTAGACTGCATCTTTGTGTCTCCATTAACAGTGAATGGTAGACTGCATCTTTGTGTCTCCATGTCGCTGGCTTCCATTAACAGTGAATGGTAGACTGCATCTTTGTGTCTTCAACGCCGCTGGCGTCCATTAACAGTGAATGGTAGACTGCATCTTTGTGTCTTCATGTCGCTGGCGTCCATTAACAGTGAATGGTAGACTGCATCTTTGTGTCTTCATGTAGCTGGCTTCCATTAACAGTGAATGGTAGACTGCATCTTTGTGTCTTCATGTCGCTGGCGTCCATTAACAGTGAATGGTAGACTGCATCTTTGTGTCTTCATGTAGCTGGCTTCCATTAACAGTGAATGGTAGACTGCATCTTTGTGTCTCCATTAACAGTGAATGGTAGACTGCATCTTTGTGTCTTCATGTAGCTGGCTTCCATTAACAGTGAATGGTAGACTGCATCTTTGTGTCTCCATTAACAGTGAATGGTAGACTGCATCTTTGTGTCTCCATTAACAGTGAATGGTAGACTGCATCTTTGTGTCTTCATGTAGCTGGCTTCCATTAACGGTGAATGGTAGACTGCATCTTTGTGTCTCCATTAACAGTGAATGGTAGACTGCATCTTTGTGTCTTCATGTAGCTGGCTTCCATTAACAGTGAATGGTAGACTGCATCTTTGTGTCTCCATTAACAGTGAATGGTAGACTGCATCTTTGTGTCTTCATGTAGCTGGCTTCCATTAACAGTGAATGGTAGACTGCATCTTTGTGTCTCCATTAACAGTGAATGGTAGACTGCATCTTTGTGTCTTCATGTAGCTGGCTTCCATTAACAGTGAATGGTAGACTGCATCTTTGTGTCTTCATGTAGCTGGCTTCCATTAACAGTGAATGGTAGACTGCATCTTTGTGTCTCCATTAACAGTGAATGGTAGACTGCATCTTTGTGTCTTCATGTAGCTGGCGTCCATTAACAGTGAATGGTAGACTGCATCTTTGTGTCTTCATGTAGCTGGCTTCCATTAACAGTGAATGGTAGACTGCATCTTTGTGTCTTCATGTCGCTGGCGTCCATTAACAGTGAATGGTAGACTGCATCTTTGTGTCTTCATGTAGCTGGCGTCCATTAACAGTGAATGGTAGACTGCATCTTTGTGTCTCCATTAACAGTGAATGGTAGACTGCATCTTTGTGTCTTCATGTAGCTGGCGTCCATTAACAGTGAATGGTAGACTGCATCTTTGTGTCTTCATGTCGCTGGCTTCCATTAACAGTGAATGGTAGACTGCATCTTTGTGTCTCCATTAACAGTGAATGGTAGACTGCATCTTTGTGTCTCCATTAACAGTGAATGGTAGACTGCATCTTTGTGTCTCCATTAACAGTGAATGGTAGACTGCATCTTTGTGTCTCCATTAACAGTGAATGGTAGACTGCATCTTTGTGTCTTCATGTAGCTGGCTTCCATTAACAGTGAATGGTAGACTGCATCTTTGTGTCTCCATTAACAGTGAATGGTAGACTGCATCTTTGTGTCTTCATGTAGCTGGCGTCCATTAACAGTGAATGGTAGACTGCATCTTTGTGTCTTCACGTCGCTGGCTTCCATTAACAGTGAATGGTAGACTGCATCTTTGTGTCTCCATTAACAGTGAATGGTAGACTGCATCTTTGTGTCTTCATGTAGCTGGCGTCCATTAACAGTGAATGGTAGACTGCATCTTTGTGTCTTCATGTAGCTGGCTTCCATTAACAGTGAATGGTAGACTGCATCTTTGTGTCTTCATGTCGCTGGCGTCCATTAACAGTGAATGGTAGACTGCATCTTTGTGTCTCCATGTCGCTGGCTTCCATTAACAGTGAATGGTAGACTGCATCTTTGTGTCTCCATTAACAGTGAATGGTAGACTGCATCTTTGTGTCTTCATGTCGCTGGCTTCCATTAACAGTGAATGGTAGACTGCATCTTTGTGTCTCCATTAACAGTGAATGGTAGACTGCATCTTTGTGTCTTCATGTAGCTGGCGTCCATTAACAGTGAATGGTAGACTGCATCTTTGTGTCTCCATTAACAGTGAATGGTAGACTGCATCTTTGTGTCTTCATGTCGCTGGCTTCCATTAACAGTGAATGGTAGACTGCATCTTTGTGTCTCCATTAACAGTGAATGGTAGACTGCATCTTTGTGTCTCCATGTCGCTGGCTTCCATTAACAGTGAATGGTAGACTGCATCTTTGTGTCTCCATTAACAGTGAATGGTAGACTGCATCTTTGTGTCTCCATGTCGCTGGCTTCCATTAACAGTGAATGGTAGACTGCATCTTTGTGTCTCCATTAACAGTGAATGGTAGACTGCATCTTTGTGTCTCCATTAACAGTGAATGGTAGACTGCATCTTTGTGTCTCCATGTCGCTGGCTTCCATTAACAGTGAATGGTAGACTGCATCTTTGTGTCTCCATTAACAGTGAATGGTAGACTGCATCTTTGTGTCTCCATGTAGCTGGCTTCCATTAACAGTGAATGGTAGACTGCATCTTTGTGTCTCCATTAACAGTGAATGGTAGACTGCATCTTTGTGTCTCCATGTCGCTGGCTTCCATTAACAGTGAATGGTAGACTGCATCTTTGTGTCTCCATTAACAGTGAATGGTAGACTGCATCTTTGTGTCTCCATGTCGCTGGCTTCCATTAACAGTGAATGGTAGACTGCATCTTTGTGTCTTCATGTCGCTGGCTTCCATTAACAGTGAATGGTAGACTGCATCTTTGTGTCTCCATTAACAGTGAATGGTAGACTGCATCTTTGTGTCTCCATTAACAGTGAATGGTAGACTGCATCTTTGTGTCTCCATTAACAGTGAATGGTAGACTGCATCTTTGTGTCTCCATTAACAGTGAATGGTAGACTGCATCTTTGTGTCTCCATGTCGCTGGCTTCCATTAACAGTGAATGGTAGACTGCATCTTTGTGTCTCCATTAACAGTGAATGGTAGACTGCATCTTTGTGTCTCCATGTCGCTGGCTTCCATTAACAGTGAATGGTAGACTGCATCTTTGTGTCTCCATTAACAGTGAATGGTAGACTGCATCTTTGTGTCTTCATGTAGCTGGCGTCCATTAACAGTGAATGGTAGACTGCATCTTTGTGTCTCCATTAACAGTGAATGGTAGACTGCATCTTTGTGTCTTCATGTCGCTGGCTTCCATTAACAGTGAATGGTAGACTGCATCTTTGTGTCTCCATTAACGGTGAATGGTAGACTGCATCTTTGTGTCTCCATTAACGGTGAATGGTAGACTGCATCTTTGTGTCTTCATGTAGCTGGCGTCCATTAACAGTGAATGGTAGACTGCATCTTTGTGTCTTCATGTCGCTGGCGTCCATTAACAGTGAATGGTAGACTGCATCTTTGTGTCTCCATGTCCCTGGCTTCCATTAACAGTGAATGGTAGACTGCATCTTTGTGTCTTCATGTAGCTGGCTTCCATTAACAGTGAATGGTAGACTGCATCTTTGTGTCTTCATGTAGCTGGCTTCCATTAACGGTGAATGGTAGACTGCATCTTTGTGTCTCCATTAACGGTGAATGGTAGACTGCATCTTTGTGTCTTCATGTAGCTGGCTTCCATTAACAGTGAATGGTAGACTGCATCTTTGTGTCTTCATGTAGCTGGCTTCCATTAACAGTGAATGGTAGACTGCATCTTTGCATCATTAGGCTATCTGTGACTTTTCTTAAAGGACCACTTCACCACTTTTCAACCTATCTTCATATAATAGGTCCTCATTAACAATCATGAAAAAATTGTGCAATTTTTTTCTACTCTGTCTGTGTCTCATAGGAGGGCTGTGGGCAGTTCAGAAACCGTCTTCCAGTGACATCATCGATGGGGAATACAAGCTAATAGAAACTGCAGGCTTTCTAGTCCTGAAAAGTTGCAATGCGAAAATGGAAGCCATCGTTCTCACGATAATGAAAATCGAAATATTTTTGTAAAACCATCTTGTTTAAAAAAAACAATCTGCCTAATGATGATGTCACTGGAAGACGGTTTCTAAACTGCCCATAGCCGTCCTATGAGACACAGACTGAGTAGAAAAAATCGTGCAATTTGATGAGGACCTATTATAAGAAGATAGGTTGAAAAGTGGTGAAGTGGTCCTTTAACCCATGTAGGCCTGACGTCGAAATTCTGACAGTTTTGGGAAATACATTGTATTGTTTTTGTATCAGTGGTGCTCAATATTTAATGTCAAGGACCCCGAGAATTATCTGTAATTGGCCACCGAACCTAATCTGAAAATATGTTGTTCCAGGAACAACCTCAGAAGCAAAGATTTGAGTTAAAAACGTTCGCTCTGAAAGAATATAATATATTCAAAGATTTGAGCCACATTTTTCACGATTTTTCAAAAATAGCAGACCTACAAGCTCATCTATGAGCTTGTAGATCTGCTCTTTTTCAACAGCTAAAGCATATAACATAACGCTATAAACACCAAAAGGGGTTCCGGGCCCCGGGAATGGGTTACAACTCGCCCAAAGTCGTATTAGGGCAGATAAAGAGTTAACACCTCCCTCATTCTCTGCAAAACCCATACATCCACCCTCCCCTCTCTCTCTCTCTCTCTCCCTCCCTCGCCCCCCAACCCCAGCCCCCCCCCCCCTCCCTCTCTCTCCCTCTCTCGCCCCCCCCCCCCCCCCCCCCCCCCCCAGCCTCCCATTCTAAAGCGTGTCGTTGTACCAGACAACGGCGAGCGCATGCAGCGCAGCGTGGCGAATAGCCGCAATCATTCAGTCAATGATGCACAATTACCCCATAAGCAAGCCCGCCGTGACCTGACAGCCTTATCCATCTTTCGCGGGGAGGGTTTTCGTGGGGACGATTAACCCATTCTGACCTGAGATCAGATTCTATAACGCACAGAAGAATGGTGGTTCTTTAACGCATTTTGACCTGAGATCAGATTTAAAATAAAATTCCTAAATCCTGACAGTTTAAACAAATTAGCAGACCTACAAGCTCGTATAGCGCGCCACTCGGTGCTCTGCTATTTTTCAATAGCTAAAGCACGACATGATGCCAACACCAAAATGGGTTCCCGCACAAAATGGGTTAAAGCCCCCCCCCCTTCCTCCACCCAAACCCCCCCCCCCCCCCCCCACAGCCGTTAACCTATTCTAGACGGGAACCAACCCCCTTTTTGGCGTTTTAAGCATTACATTATACGTTATATAGAGCTATTGAAAAATAGCAGATCTACAAGCTCTCTATGCGCTACGAGCTTGTAGGTCTGCTATTTATTTATTTATTTTTATCGTGAAAATGATGAGGCACAAATCCTTGAATATATATTATTTCAGAGCGAACGTTTTTAAACTCAAATCTTTGCTTCTGAGGGGGTGTTCCTGGAATAACATATTTTCAGATGGGGGGGTCGGCGGGCGGCCAAATACAGATAATTTTGGGGGTCCTTGACATGAAATATTGAGCACCACTGATATACAGAAACATAGTATTTTTTTTAGAAAACTGTCATGATTTAAAAATGTGAGAATTTCTTTTAAAACTTCAACGTCATTGCGCAGGCCTAAATGGGTTAACAGATGGCGGGTGACGGCGCTCATAAACCCTACACTAAAAGACGAATGTCCTACGTACACGTGCAAACAGCCGTGACAGCCATGCAGGCAGGCAGCGTCCCGGACGGCCATAAGCAATGGTTGCCGCGCACGGCGCCGTCACTTTCTACATGGGTGGGCTGTCTGTCTGTCTGTCTGTCTGTCTGTCTGTCTGTCTGTCTGTCTGTCTGTCTGTCTGTCTGTCTGTCTGTCTGTCTGTCTGTCTGTCTGTCTGTCTGTCTGTCTGTGCACCGCCAGACAGATGATGGCTGCTGATGATGGCTGCTGCTGCTGCCCCGACTGTAGTATAGCCCATTCTGACCTGAGATCAGATTCTTAAAAAATGTCTTCTACATCCTGACAGTTTTCCATTCTGACCTGAGATCAGATTAAAAAAAAATGTCTTCTACATCATGACAGTTTTCCATTCTGACCTGAGATCAGATTCTAAAAAAGTGTCTTCTACATCCTGACAGTTTTCCATTCTGACCTGAGATCAGATTTAAAAAAAAAGTCTTCTACATCCTGACAGTTTTCCATTCTGACCTGAGATCAGATTCTAAAAAATGTCTTCTACATCCTGACAGTTTTCTGAAAAAGCTATGTTTCTATGTCAGTCGTTTTTCAAAAATAGCAGACCTACAAGCTCGTAGCGCTTGTAGATCTGCTATTTTTCAATAGCTAAAGCATAACACAATGCGAACACCAAAAGGGGTTCCCTCCCAGAATGGGATAGTATACAATACACTCCAGTGGTCGCCACTCGCCACCGTTGGTGTGTGAATGTGGGAAGTGAGGACGCTATGGCGTCGACTGTTCACCGCTTCACCTCCCATGTGTACTATGAATGAATGGACCAGTCATGTTACTGACATGTTACTGACATGTTACTGACATGTAAGCCCTTTGAGTAGTCATGTAGTGCAGGGGTTCTCAACCCGTGGGTCGCGACCCCTCGAGGGAGGGTCGCCAAATTATTTTAGGGGGTCCCCAAATTATTAAAAAAAAACGTTTTGGGTTTTTTTTTTGCAACTGAATTGCTGGGAATGGAAATGAAGAGTTTACATAGTACACATAGTGCATGCATAAACTTTCCTTAAAGGACCACTTCACCACTTTTCAACCTATCTTCATATAATAGGTCCTCACTAATAATCACAATAAAATAGCACGATTCTTTTCTACTCAGTCTGTGTCTCATAGGAGGGCTGTGGGCAGTTCAACCGTCCTCCTGTGACATCATCATTAGGCAGATTATTTTTTAAACGAGATTGTTTTTCCAAAATGTTTAGATTTTCATTATCGTGAGAACGATGGCTTCCATTTTTGCATTGCAACTTTTCAGGACAAGAAATCCTGCAGTTTTCATTAGCTTGTATTCCCCATCGATGATGTCAGGAAACTCTCTGTCCAGCTTGGACTCCTCATGCATAGAAGGAGGCATGAGGTCAGTCCGCTGCCCCCCAGGTTGGCAGAGGAAGTGTAGCGCCCAGGATTACATTAGATAATTGGCACTGGGTGAAAAGAAAACTGGGTTACAAAATCGTGGGATAAAAATTTAGATTAAAAAAAAAAAAAAAAAAAAAGGAATAATCTTCTCCTCAGGGCGTCCTTAGGTGACAGCCAAATAAGTCAATTTGGGGGTCCTTGACATTAATATGTTTTGTCAGTGACAGTTATGAATTCACATGGGCAAATGGCATGCGTAACATATGCAACTCTCTTATAAAGACAATCGTAAAAGGATTTGGGGGACCCCCGGAGTGTTCCCAGGCCAGTGTGGAGATATATTACCCCCCCATGGGGTCTCCTCCCAGTGGGACGTGGTCCTTGGTCTGCCCCGGGGGTCTCCTCCCAATGGGATATGGTCCTTGGTCTGCCCCGGGGTCTCCTCCCAGTGGGACGTGATCCTTGGTCTGCCCCGGGGGTCTCCTCCCAATGGGACGTGGTCCTTGGTCTGACCCGGGGGTCTCCTCCCAGTGGGACGTGGTCCTTGGTCTGCCCCGGGGTCTCCTCCCAGTGGGACGTGGTCCTTGGTCTGCCCCGGGGGTCTCCTCCCAGTGGGACGTGATCCTTGGTCTGCCCCGGGGTTCTCCTCCCAGTGGGACGTGGTCCTTGGTCTGCCCCCGGGGGTCTCCTCCCAGTGGGACGTGGTCCTTGGTCTGCCCCGGGGTCTCCTCCCAGTGTGACGTGATCCTTGGTCTGCCCCGGGGTCTCCTCCCAGTGGGACGTGGTCCTTGGTCTGCCCCCGGGGTCTCCTCCCAGTGGGACGTGATCCTTGGTCTGCCCTAGGGTCTCCTCCCAGTGGGACGTGGTCCTTGGTCTGCCCCGAGGTCTCCTCCCAGTGGGACGTGGTCCTTGGTCTGCCCCGGGGTCTCCTCCCAGTGGGACGTGGTCCTTGGTCTGCCCCGGGGTCTCCTCCCAGTGGGACGTGGTCCTTGGTCTGAGCCACAAATATACAATAAAGAGAGTTCCACCGTGTTCAGTTTGGAACATACAGACACAGGTTTGTGTTTCCACCGCATTGTGTTGGACGGAACAATTGTCATTGTTTGATGCCTAGCTGAATGGTTAGAGAGCCTGTCTGGAGAGAAGGAGTCTCCTGAGGTTTGAATCTCAGTAAGAGATGCTGAGAGGTGGCTCACCATCTGGTGGGATGAGATGTTGATCTTTCTTGATCTTTCTGCTGTTCCTTCGTCTGGAATGTGGTCTTGGTTGTTGTTATTGTTGTTGTCGTCTTTTGTCGTTGGTTGCCATGGCTGCCAGTTCCCACCTGATGTCGTGTGGGAGATCTGATTGGTCCAGAGTGTACTGAATAACTTCTAGCTTACATAACGTCTTAAGACGAGGACTCAAGTCTAAGATGAACAGCTCATCAGAGATAGTGAGATCTCCTTTGTATCCTCCAAAGAGGATGATATGATCTCCCACAATGCAACAGCACATACGATACATTGGACATGGTCCTTTCCACTTGGGCTCAACTTTCTTCCAGGAGAAGGTCTCTGGACTGAATTTCCACACATCATTGAAGGTCTGGTAACCGTTCCAGCCACCAAATATGTACAGCTCTCCATTGTAGGCAAATGCTGAATGACAACAGCGTCCTTCTGGTAGAAGTTGTGCAGAAGGTGTGTCCAGCCAGGCGTTTGTCTCTGTGTCAAACACTCTGATGGTGTTGTAGACCCCCTGGTTTCCTTGGCCCATAAATACAAACATCTTGGTACCAATGATGGTAGCAGAGTGACTGAGTGAATCAGGTGGTGGAGTTCCTCTGGTGTTAATTAAAGACCAGACCATTGTGCTGGTGTCCAACTTGTACATGTCATTAGTGTATCCAGTCAGCTTGGTGTATCCTCCATGGATAAACATGACCTTCTCCAACACACAGGCTGAGTGGTAGCTCCTCCCCTCTGGAACAGTCCCAGAAACCCTGGGTTGGAACCATATGTGGGAGTCAACATCAAATGCATAAAGCACATAGTAAGGCCTACCTCCCCAGATGTAGACTGTATCTTCAACCAACACAGCTGTGTGGTCGTAGCGCTTGGATGGAACCTCAAAGTCACCATCTCCTCTTCCTGGTTCCACTGGAGGTAACTTCTTCCAGCATAAAGACACTGTGTTGAAGACAAGGACATCCATCTGTTCCTGCATGTTGTTGAAGGTCCCTCCATCACAGTAGCCTCCAAAGGAATACAGTTTGTTCCTCACTGCTACAGCAGCATGATAGGCTCGCTTTGGTCCTCCTGCTTTTGAAACGGTCCAAGACAACATCACCCTGTCTGTCTGCCTGCCTGCCTGCCTGTCTGTCTGTCTGTCTGTCTGTCTGTCTGTCTGTCTGTCTGTCTGTCTGTCTGTCTGTCTGTCTGTCTGTCTGTCTGTCTGTCTGTCTGTCTGTCTGTCTGTCTGTCTGTCTGTTTGTCTTCTCTCTCTCGACGTCTACTGTCATTTTCAACACGGTGCATCATCTTATATCTTCTGGTGTGACATCACACGAGACACAAACTGTTGCCATGCACGCCTTAACGACGCCAATTAGTGCAGCTGTTCTTCATCTGCACCCTTTGAACTCTATTGCTATATTTATTACTTCATTGCGGCTTCCACACACTGCAGGGTTCCCTAACACTGAGCTGTGTTGTATTTTGAGGCTGTGTGTGTGTGTGTGTGTGTGTGTGTGTGTGTGTGTGTGTGTGTGTGTGTGTGTGTGTGTGTGTGTGTGTGTGTGTGTGTGTGTGTGTGTGTGTGTGTGTGTGTGTGTGTGCGTGCGCACGTGCGTGTATGTGCTCAAGCTGACATCACCATACATCACGGAATGTGATGTATGGTGATAACAGTGCCGCTCACGTCACGTGGGTGTGATATTTTTCTCCATATCGCGGTGTGAGAGACAGTCCACTGAGCAACTCAAAGTGAGTCTGAATGACAAGCATTTTGCATTCTGGCTCTTTGAGGACACTCAAGAGTCACTGGAGGACGGGTTTCTGAACTGCCCACAGCCCTCCTATGAGACACAGGCAGAGTAGAAAGAAATTCTGCCATTTTTTTCATGATTATTAGTGAGGACCTATTATTATGAAGATAGGTTGAAATGTGGTGAAGTGGTCCTTTAACCCATTCTGACCGGGCACCCATTTTGGTGTCGGCATCATGTTATGCTTTAGCTATTGAAAAATAGCAGATCTACAAGCTCATATCGCGCCACCGAGTGGCGCGATACGAGCTTGTAGGTCTGCTATTTTTGAAAAATCGAAGAACGACTGACATTTTTTTAATCTGATCTCAGGTCAGAATGGGTTAATCAGACCAGTGTGTGTCCAGTGGAAACCTCGTATGAATCTGATCTCAGGTCAGAATGGGTTAATGATTTAATAGATCTGGTTTCAGTATTCATTTATGATATATTCTCTCTATTATTAAGGTAATTTTTTCAGTCGGTTTGTATTGGGGGTGGGGGGGGGGGGGGGGGGGTGTGGCGGGGGCCAAAGCATGTCCGGGGGTCCCCAGCCAAAAACCTTATTGAGAACCACCTGACGTGGTGCACATAGAAAAGCACACTAAAAATGCAATCCATTATTATATTGCAATCCATTACTGCTGCTGTTACTGTCCCACTGTCTATCTATACTGTATATACAGTAGTACACTGCTGATGTCATATAGCGCTGTTTATGATGCTACTGCCACTGCTATGCAGGTTCATGGTCAGTATCATGTCAGTATCATGTCTGTTGATGATGCTAGGGCCACTGCTATGCAGGTTCATGGTCAGTATCATGTCTGTTGATGATGCTAGGGCCACTGCTATGCAGGTTCATGGTCAGTATCATGTCTGTTGATGATGCTAGGGCCACTGCTATGCAGGTTCATGGTCAGTATCATGTCAGTATCATGTCAGTATCATGTCTGTTGATGATGCTAGGGCCACTGCTCTGCAGGTTCATGGTCAGTATCATGTCAGTATCATGTCTGTTGATGATGCTAGGGCCACTGCTATGCAGGTTCATGGTCAGTATCATGTCTGTTGATGATGCTAGGGCCACTGCTATGCAGGTTCATGGTCAGTATCATGTCTGTTCATGATGCTATACTGCCACTGCTATGCAGGTTCATGGTCAGTATCATGTCTGTTGATGATGCTAGGGCCACTGCTCTGCAGGTTCATGGTCAGTATCATGTCAGTGTATCATGTCTGTTGATGATGCTACTGCCACTGCTATGCAGGTTCATGGTCAGTATCATGTCAGTATCATGTCTGTTCATGATGTTACTGCCACTGCTCTGCAGGTTCATGGTCAGTATCATGTCAGTATCATGTCTGTTGATGATGCTACTGCCACTGCTCTGCAGGTTCATGGTCAGTATCATGTCAGTATCATGTCTGTTGATGATGCTAGGGCCACTGCTCTGCAGGTTCATGGTCAGTATCATGTCTGTTGATGATGCTAGGGCCACTGCTCTGCAGGTTCATGGTCAGTATCATGTCAGTATCATGTCTGTTGATGATGCTACTGCCACTGCTATGCAGGTTCATGGTCAGTATCATGGTCAGTATCATGTCTGTTGATGATGCTAGGGCCACTGCTATGCAGGTTCATGGTCAGTATCATGGTCAGTATCATGTCTGTTGATGATGCTACTGCCACTGCTATGCAGGTTCATGGTCAGTATCATGTCAGTATCATGTCAGTATCATGTCAGTATCATGTCAGTATCATGTCTGTTCATGATGTTACTGCCACTGCTCTGCAGGTTCATGGTCAGTATCATGTCAGTATCATGTCTGTTCATGATGCTACTGCCACTGCTATGCAGGTTCATGGTCAGTATCATGTCTGTTCATGATGCTACTGCCACTGCTATGCAGGTTCATGGTCAGTATCATGTCAGTATCATGTCAGTATCATGTCAGTATCATGTCTGTTCATGATGTTACTGCCACTGCTCTGCAGGTTCATGGTCAGTATCATGTCAGTATCATGTCTGTTCATGATGTTACTGCCACTGCTCTGCAGGTTCATGGTCAGTATCATGTCAGTATCATGTCAGTATCATGTCAGTATCATGTCTGTTGATGATGCTACTGCCACTGCTCTGCAGGTTCATGGTCAGTATCATGTCTGTTGATGATGCTAGGGCCACTGCTCTGCAGGTTCATGGTCAGTATCATGTCTGTTGATGATGCTACTGCCACTGCTATGCAGGTTCATGGTCAGTATCATGTCAGTATCATGTCTGTTCATGATGTTACTGCCACTGCTCTGCAGGTTCATGGTCAGTATCATGTCCGTATCATGTCTGTTGATGATGCTACTGCCACTGCTCTGCAGGTTCATGGTCAGTATCATGTCCGTATCATGTCTGTTGATGATGCTAGGGCCACTGCTATGCAGGTTCATGGTCAGTATCATGTCTGTTGATGATGCTACTGCCACTGCTATGCAGGTTCATGGTCAGTATCATGTCAGTATCATGTCTGTTCATGATGTTACTGCCACTGCTCTGCAGGTTCATGGTCAGTATCATGTCCGTATCATGTCTGTTGATGATGCTAGTGCCACTGCTCTGCAGGTTCATGGTCAGTATCATGTCCGTATCATGTCTGTTGATGATGCTAGGGCCACTGCTATGCAGGTTCATGGTCAGTATCATGTCTGTTGATGATGCTACTGCCACTGCTATGCAGGTTCATGGTCAGTATCATGTCAGTATCATGTCTGTTCATGATGTTACTGCCACTGCTCTGCAGGTTCATGGTCAGTATCATGTCCGTATCATGTCTGTTGATGATGCTACTGCCACTGCTCTGCAGGTTCATGGTCAGTATCATGTCCGTATCATGTCTGTTGATGATGCTACTGCCACTGCTCTGCAGGTTCATGGTCAGTATCATGTCCGTATCATGTCTGTTGATGATGCTAGGGCCACTGCTCTGCAGGTTCATGGTCAGTATCATGTCAGTATCATGTCTGTTGGTGATGCTAGTGCCACTGCTATGCAGGTTCATGGTCAGTATCATGTCTGTTGATGATGCTAGTGCCACTGCTATGCAGGTTCATGGTCAGTATCATGTCTGTTGATGATGCTAGGGCCACTGCTATGCAGGTTCATGGTCAGTATCATGTCTGTTGATGATGCTAGTGCCACTGCTCTGCAGGTTCATGGTCAGTATCATGTCAGTATCATGTCTGTTGGTGATGCTAGTGCCACTGCTCTGCAGGTTCATGGTCAGTATCATGTCTGTTGATGATGCTACTGCCACTGCTCTGCAGGTTCATGGTCAGTATCATGTCAGTATCATGTCTGTTGGTGATGCTAGTGCCACTGCTCTGCAGGTTCATGGTCAGTATCATGTCTGTTGATGATGCTACTGCCACTGCTCTGCAGGTTCATGGTCAGTATCATGTCTGTTGATGATGCTAGGGCCACTGCTCTGCAGGTTCATGGTCAGTATCATGTCAGTATCATGTCTGTTGATGATGCTAGGGCCACTGCTCTGCAGGTTCATGGTGAAGTTGCTATACGTGTCCCCTCCACATCGACTGACTTGATACTGACATGATACTGACCATGATACTGACCATGATACTGACATGATACTGACCATGATACTGACCATGATACTGACATGATACTGACCATGATACTGACCATGATACTGACATGATACTGACCATGACACATGTTTTCAGAGCAAAGCACCCGAGCTCAACCCAACATAAATGGACCTCTGGTCTTAGTTCTGGTCTTAGTTCATAAATGGACCTCTGGTCTTAGTTCTGCCGGATCAAACATAAATGGACCTCTGGTCTTAGTTCTGTTCAAACATAAATGGACCTCTGGTCTTAGTTCTGCCGGATCAAACATAAATGGACCTCTGGTCTTAGTTCTGTTCAAACATAAATGGACCTCTGGTCTTAGTTCTGGTCTTAGTTCATAAATGGACCTCTGGTCTTAGTTCTGTTCAAACATAAATGGACCTCTGGTCTTAGTTCTGGTCTTAGTTCATAAATGGACCTCTGGTCTTAGTTCTGTTCAAACATAAATGGACCTCTGGTCTTAGTTCTGCCGGATCAAACATAAATGGACCTCTGGTCTTAGTTCTGCCGGATCTCTCTCTCCACTAGTTCCTTCTTAACGTCTTAGTCTAGATATTATTTGTTGTGGAAATTGCAGGTATATTTAATAGGGCCGGGACTAATTGCGATTAATTACGATTAATTAACTACAGAAAAAATAATGCATTAAAAAAATTAACGCATTTTAATCGCATTATTTTTTTCACCGCGGAACGTTGTCACTGGACAGTTTTCAGACGGACCTGCGCACCAAGTGTCCGTGTCCTCTTCAGACAATAACACCACCAGACACCGCAGACAGTTCACCAGACTGGGGGAAGCCGCTGAGATCACTTTGCTTGTCCCCGTGGCTTGGAAATAGGATTTAAAAGGCTATCCGATGGTAGCGTGGATTACAGCACAGTTGTGTGCAATTATTCAATAAAGAATTATTACCCCTATTACTACAAAAACAATGTTTTATTGCTTAAACTTATGTATTCACTATTCATTGATTCACTAGTATACCAAAATTGCTTTCTCACTGTTCTCGGGTCAAATAATGATATGCGATTAAAATGCGATTAATCTAGATTAAAACAGTTTCCGTGCCGGGAATGGATTACTCCAGGTTAATGTCGCTGCCATATCGGACATACGCGACTTTTGTTTTATGTGTTTAATCCGCCGTAATGTAAAAAAATAAATAGAAAATCCTTCTTCGCCGCGGAGATAGAGAGTAGGTGCATCTGTTTTGATGATGAAACCGGAAATCGTCACATGCTGTGGGCTGCTAGGGCTTCTGGGAAATTGAGGCCAATGGAAATGCATGGGGTGCAACGCCTCATTGAGACCAGTCTTGTGTGCGTCTTCCGGGTGCACCAAGATGGTGGATGCTACGCTCGGATCATAACAAACCACGGGAGCTTTTTTTGCTGGATTTTCGCGGATTAAAAGCCCAAATAATTCAGCGCATGCTCTAAAGGTAATACAACAATCTCGGCAGTGAAGGGGGGTTGATTAAAAGTCTGGTAAATCGTTTTCAGCAGTAAAACTGTTAATCGCAAAGCCTCTGATTAATTAGATTAATTTTTTTAATCGAGTCCCAGCTCTAATATTTAATCTTAATATATAAACTTTATTACAGGCTCGTGGCCCACACGGTAAGACAGTACATCACAAATAGGAGAATACAAAAAAAAAAAAAAAAAAAATACAGTACATTTACCCAGCCCAAGAGGTTACTACTCTAGTCGAGGCTCTTATACCAGTGTCCTCTGATGGTAGAAGTGTACCTTACAGAACTACGGCCTGGGTCTGTCAACTGACCAATGAGTCCATTCAGTGAGCGATCCAGCCTGCTCATGAATTTAAATATCAAGTTCCTCAACAGAGCCATGAAAGTAGTGAGTCCCAATGAACAGAAAAGCCCACTGGCTCTAGTGCTCCTTGGTTTTTTTAACAGTATACGAAGACAGTCATTATAGGCTACTTGCAGTTTGCGTAAGCTCTCCTTCTTGTACTTTACCCACAGTGGAGCTGTGTAGAGAGGGGTGCAATAAGCTCTAAAGAGGTTTACCTTCACATCCGTAGTACAATGGTGAAATTTACGGACCAACATGTTGGCTTGTACATAAAGCATCCTCCTCTGTCTAAACATGTCCTCGTCATCCTCTAAGGTATCTGTTATGATATGCCCAAGATATTTTGTAATTTTGGACACACCCATAATTTGACCAGACAGATGAAAGGCAGGAAACTTAAGTTCCAGATCTTCTTTAGTTCTACATATGAGTATCATGCTCTTCTTGGCATTATACTGAATATCAAAGTCAATACCATAATTTGTACATATATTGAGTAGCTGTTGGAAACCACTGCTACTTGGGGAAAGTATGGTAAGGTCATCCGCGTACATAAAATGATTAATTAGGCTATCACCCATCATACAACCTGTTCTGCACCCCCCCAGCTGCATTGACAGGCCGTCCATATATAAATTGAAGAGGGCTGGGGATAAAATCCCCCCCTGCCTGACGCCATTACCCACCCTAAAAGGGGTGGATAATGTGCTCCCCCATTTTACCTGCATTTTCTGGTTAGCATACCAGTAGACAAGAATGCGTAATAAACATTTTGGCACACCCCTAAGCTTGAGTTTATTAAAAAGCTTGTAGTGATGGATTCGGTCAAAGGCTCTCGACGCATCAATAAAACCAACCAGCATAGTAGAGCCCTGCCTTCTATAGGTCTCCACTGCTTCTTTCAGAGCGTAAATACATAAGTCTGTACTATGTTTGGGCTTGAAGCCAAACTGATTGTCAGTGGTGGAAATGTAAATACTTAGTCTATCAAGGAGAAGTTTTTCTAGTACTTTGGACACTATACTAGCAAGAGCTATAGGTCTGTAGTTATCTATACTCCCTACTTTCCCAGCTTTGTCTTTTATTATGGGAACCAGAACGACAGACAGCATGGAGTCTGGTAAAGTGCCATGAGTCAACATCCCAGAGAAGCATATAGACAACAACACTGCTAATCTGGGACCAGCTAGCTTTAAGTGCTCTGCTGTAATATTGTCCAGACCACTGGATTTTCTGTCAGCAAGTTGCTGTATGGCATTAACAACCTCGTGGGTGTTAAGAAAAGTACTATCTTCTTCAATAGTGCCTATATGAAAAGGCTCACCTTTAACACAATTAAATAATGTTGCATAATGCTGCCTCCTAGTTATCATAGGTACGTTTTTATTTCGTTTTTGTCCTTGAAGGATATCAAGGCAGGGAAGCAAAAAAGTTTAAGCGCTTTTACCACAACAAAGTGCGAGTAAATAGGCGTAGGCGTGTCTTTATAGCTAAATATAGAATTAGCCATGCATGAAAGCCAGTGTTTCCCCACTTTTTAATTTGTTTTGTATTCCCAATAGTTTTTCCCCTGCAGTGTTAGTTAGTCTTAACAAAACATCTTGGCCCCCATGGTGATTTCAGGCTAACGGGAAGCACGCACGGCACAATTCTTTGATCTGTGGCGAAAACTATAAAGTCGATTTGGAGCACGTGAATTCTTACAGTTTTCCTTAGAGTAGCCGCTTGAACAAAGTGCCCTGCAGCGTATTGTATCACAAAGCCCTGCCTGTTTCATGGTGCACGGCAGCAACACAAAGCCAAGAAGCAAAGAACAGTTGCAACTATAAGCCAAGTTATGGAAATATAAGTCACTGAAAAAAACAACAATGTTTGTTTACCCTTCGACAGCATCGACAGGCCTTTTAATGATGTAGTATTTCACAGCGTGAGGCTTCGGAGAAGCCAGGCAGTCATTCTTCTCTGCCCACACAATGCTGTCCAAATCAATACAGCCTGATCTGTGGAGCAGTCACTGTGTGAGGCTGCCTGTAGAGCCTCGTTATGGGATAGGGATGTGTTAAAGTAACGTAACATATAACGCGTTGGGGGAACTAGGGGTGTAACTTTGGACCCATTCTGACCTGAGATCAGATTCTAAAAATGTCTTCTATACATCCTGACAGTTTTCTGAAAAAGCTATGTTTCTATGTCAGTCATTCTTCGATTTCTCAAAAATAGCAGACCTACAAGCTCTGGTCTGCTTTGAGGCAGGACTCCAGAGAAGAAGGGAAGATATAACCTCATTGTCAGCTCTGTAGCAGTGGCCGGAAAACTGTGTTCTTCTGGATCGGAAACACGGGGAAGGTTGCCGTATATTAGATCAGTCGATGGGTGGACTAGTGAAGAAACACAGGGAAGGTTGCCGTATATTAGATCAGTCGATGGGTGGACTAGTGTAGAAACACGGTGAAGGTTGCCGTATATTAGATCAGTCGATGGGTGGACTAGTGAAGAAACACGGGGAAGGTTGCCGTATATTAGATCAGTCGATGGGTGGACTAGTGAAGAAACACGGGGAAGGTTGCCGTATATTAGATCAGTCGATGGGTGGACTAGTGAAGAAACACAGGGAACGTTGCCGTATATTAGATCAGTCGATGGGTGGACTAGTGTAGAAACACGGGGAAGGTTGCTGTATATTAGATCAGTCGATGGGTGGACTAGTGTAGAAACACGGGGAAGGTTGCCGTATATTAGATCAGTCGATGGGTGGACTAGTGAAGAAACACAGGGAAGGTTGCTGTATATTAGATCAGTCGATGGGTGGACTAGTGTAGAAACACGGGGAAGGTTGCCGTATATTAGATCAGTCGATGGGTGGACTAGTGAAGAAACACAGGGAAGGTTGCCGTATATTAGATCAGTCGATGGGTGGACTAGTGTAGAAACACGGGGAAGGTTGACCGTATATTAGATCAGTCGATGGGTGGACTATAGTGTAGAAACACGGTGAAGGTTGCCGTATATTAGATCAGTCGATGGGTGGACTATAGTGTAGAAACACGGTGAAGGTTGCCGTATATTAGATCAGTCGATGGGTGGACTAGTGAAGAAACACAGGGAAGGTTGCCGTATATTAGATCAGTCGATGGGTGGACTAGTGTAGAAACACAGGGAAGGTTGCCGTATATTAGATCAGTCGATGGGTGGACTAGTGTAGAAACACGGGGAAGGTTGACCGTATATTAGATCAGTCGATGGGTGGACTAGTGTAGAAACACGGTGAAGGTTGCCGTATATTAGATCAGTCGATGGGTGGACTAGTGAAGAAACACGGTGAAGGTTGACCGTATATTAGATCAGTCGATGGGTGGACTAGTGTAGAAACACAGGGAAGGTTGCCGTATATTAGATCAGTCGATGGGTGGACTAGTGTAGAAACACGGGGAAGGTTGACCGTATATTAGATCAGTCGATGGGTGGACTAGTGTAGAAACACGGGGAAGGTTGCCGTATATTAGATCAGTCGATGGGTGGACTAGTGTAGAAACACGGTGAAGGTTGCCGTATATTAGATCAGTCGATGGGTGGACTAGTGTAGAAACACGGTGAAGGTTGCCGTATATTAGATCAGTCGATGGGTGGACTAGTGTAGAAACACGGGGAAGGTTGACCGTATATTAGATCAGTCGATGGGTGGACTAGTGTAGAAACACGGTGAAGGTTGCCGTATATTAGATCAGTCGATGGGTGGACTAGTGTAGAAACACGGTGAAGGTTGCCGTATATTAGATCAGTCGATGGGTGGACTAGTGTAGAAACACGGGGAAGGTTGCCGTATATTAGATCAGTCGATGGGTGGACTAGTGAAGAAACACAGGGAAGGTTGCCGTATATTAGATCAGTCGATGGGTGGACTAGTGTAGAATCACGGTGAAGGTTGCTGTATATTAGATCAGTCGATGGGTGGACTAGTGTAGAAACACGGTGAAGGTTGCTGTATATTAGATCAGTCGATGGGTGGACTAGTGTAGAAACACGGGGAAGGTTGCTGTATATTAGATCAGTCGATGGGTGGACTAGTGTAGAAACACGGTGAAGGTTGCTGTATATTAGATCAGTCGATGGGTGGACTAGTGTAGAAACACGGTGAAGGTCTCCGTATATTAGATCAGTCGATGGGTGGACTAGTGTAGAAACACGGTGAAGGTTCCCGTATATTAGTGTCTGATAGCGGGAGAGGAGAGGTCACAGGGTTGAGGCTGTCGGTGTGTATTGTAAAGCATGATGGTTTGGGGCTCTTAGGGCCAATTATAGAAGTTATTATGATCAATGTGTACATTAGGCCCTATAACCTCGTCTGACATTAATACAATGTTTTACTTGCTTATTTGTCCAGTTTCTGCTAAAAAAAGAGACATACTTTAAATGCTTAGCATGAGGTATAAAGTACAGCATCCTTGTCTTCATATACAACAGAAAGATTGGGTATTGGGTAAAACTGACGTTATGTATCTTACAGGACCTTTCACTGCTTCGTCTCAACCATTACTCAATGGCTCTGTTCTCAGCCACGGCGGTGGATTTTTTGACATTCCGTTTTTCTCCAAAGTTTAATGTTGCCACTACTGTTGGAGCAGCCATAAACTACACAGGTTCATCCCGATGTTCTGGGCATCTTTGTAAAGTTTGTAAAAAGCAGGTAAAAGAGTAACGTTTGAGGCAGACTAACATGAGTCACTCTGCCATTCAATGTAGTAGAAGACTGCGAGTTTAACCCATTCTGAACGGGCACCCATTTTGGTGTCAGCATCATGTTATGCTTTAGCTATTGAAAAATAGCAGATCTACAAGCTCATATCGCGCCACCGAGTGGCGCGATACGAGCTTGTAGGTCTGCTATTTTTGAAGAATCGAAGAACGACTGACATTTTTAGAATCTGATCTCAGGTCAGAATGGGTTCATCAGACCAGTGTGTGTCGAGTGGAAACCTCGTATGAATCTGATCTCAGGTCAGAATGGGTTAACAGCAGATACTGTATGTCGTCTCCGCCTACAGGAAATATGTTCGCTGCGACCGTGAGACCCCTTTCTGAACGTGTCTATAAAGTACAGCATGTGGGTGTGTGTGGGGTGTGCGTGTGGGGTGTGGGTGGGTGTGTGTGTGGGGTGTCACGGTGTGTGTGTGTGTGTGGGGTGTGGGTGTGTGTGGGGTGTGTGGGTGTGTGGGGTGTGGGGTGTGGGTGTGTGTGTGGGGTGTCACGGTGTGGGTGTGTGTGGGGTGTGTGGGTGTGCGTGGGGTGTGTGGGGTGTGTGGGTGTGCGTGTGGGGACATCAGTTTGGGCTTCCTGCAGTCTGTGACAGACAGGTACATGTTGGAGGGAGGAACAGAAACATTAATTTCAGTCTGGCAGATGGAGGGCAATTACTGGCTCAGAGGCCCCATCGTTAGTGTGTCCTGCTGCGCCTTGTACACACGTGTGCGTGTGTGTGTGTGTGTGAGTGTGCGTGTGTGCGTGTGCGTGTGCGCGCGGACATGACAGGATGGGGAGGAAATATGAAAACATTAAGCTAATGAGCAAGAGAGAGAAGAGAACATGGTAATGTTTCATGAATTCAGACCAGACTACATGTAATCTTATTTCATGACATTTAATTAAGGCACACTATTTGTATAATTGCTACAATATCTGTATAGCAAGTAACTTTGAGCATAAACAAGGAGTTGGAGGGTAAATTTAGGTCCACTAATGATGTAGGCCTTCATGACCGTCATGATTTATGCTCGACTCATCAGTGGCGAAACACTGATCTACGTTCTACGTATAAGCATATTGATATCCCTGATATGAAGACTACTATACTACTGTATCAGAGAGAGAGACTGACTGTATATGTGCACAATGATATGAGTCTTATGAGATGCATGCTTTGTTCCTGTGCAATCTGTTCTTATCCCAGACAGTGGCCTTGTTGTGGTTAGAGTGTCCGCCCTGAAACTGGGAGGCTGGGGTTCGATCCCCGGCCGGGTCACATACCAAAGACTGTAAAAATGGGACCCGATGCCTCCCTGCTTGGCACTCAGCATCAAAGGGTTGGATTGGGGGGTCGAATCTACTAATCAAATGATTCCCGAGCGCGGCACGGCTGCAGCTCACCGCTCCTTGGCTGCAGCTCACCGCTCCTTGGCTGCAGCTCACCGCTCCTTGGCTGCAGCTCACCGCTCTTTGGCTGCAGCTCACCGCTCCAAGAGATTGGTCAAATGCGGAGAACAAATGTCACTGCGGTAACGTGTGTGACAAATCGTATGACTTTGACTTTGATCCCCGTTTCCATACCGGCTGTATGCTGTTCATACTGTGTGTGTATATATATATATATATATATATATATATATATATATATATATATATATATATATATATATTCCAATAAACTGGAATGCATGTGCAATGCGGCCTGGTGTTGACGTTATGTTTCTCCGCGCGCGCAACTCAACTGATGTGACTCAACCACCATTAGAACACTCATGATAATAATAATAATAATACTAATGAATTGCATTTTTATAGTGCTTTTCCAAGTGCTCAAAGTGCTTCACAATGATTCATTCATTCACGCCAGCGTCCTCACTTCCCACATTCACACACCAATGGTGGGGAGCTCACACCGACCGACTCATTGGAGGCGATGTGGGGTTCAGTGTCTTCTTGCCCAAGGACACTTAGTCATGTGGACAGGAGGTTCGAACCACCGACCCATGTAGGGATCATTGGGCGACTATCTTCTGAGCCACAGCCGCCCTGAATGAGGGACCACTCAGGTGGTCCGCCTATAAATCCAGTTGTGGAAAGTAACTAAATACATTTACTTAAGTACTGCACCTATACAGTAAGTAGAATTTGGAGGTATTTGTACTTTGTAAATTGGAAACGGTTACTTCTACTCCACTACATCTCAGAGGCAAATATTGTACTTGTACTCCACTATACACCTCCTCTCTGTCCCCAAGGCAGTCAAGCGAACATTCGGGGACAGAGCGTTCAGCGTGGCATTTTTATATTTATATATTATTATTATTATTATTATTATTATTATTATTATTACATGTATACACTTCAGTCCTTAGTCTAACACGCGTCTCAACGGGCGAGAAGGACAGCCTGCCGTCGCAGAGTAGAGTGGAGTGGAGCGGGGGTGGGGCTTATAGCGAAGGTCTAATTCCACCAGGTTATTCCGTTTTTCCGCATGCGAGCGTGCACACACACACGCTGCGCGCAGACACACACACACACACACACACACACACACACACACACACACACACACACACACACACACAGGGCAGCTGCTCGGCCGCCTCACCTGTCCAAGTCTATCCCCCCCCCCCCCTCCGCCTCCCAGGCTATATAGCTTCCAGTGGACACACCTGACGCGCGGCATTAGCGGCGAGCTAACTGGATGTGACGGGTGTGTTTTTCTCTCTCCCCGTTTCAGGCATCAGCATGACGGGAGAACTGAGGAGCAGCCGCCCCAAGGCGGGGGCCAAGAGAGGCAGCAACGAGGCCTTCAGGTATGTGAGGACCACCCTTCACCTCCTCCACCTCATCCTCCACCCTCCCAGACCCCATTAACCAATTCTGACCTGAGATCAGATTCATACGAGGTTTCCACTGGACACACTCTGGTCTGACGAACCCATTCTGACCTGAGATCAGATTCTAAAAATGTCAGTTGTTCTTCGATTTTTCAAAAATAGCAGACCTACAAGCTCATATCGCGCCACTCGGTGGCGCGATATGAGCTTGTAGATCTGCTATTTTTAAATAGCTAAAGCATGACATGATGCCGACACCAAAATGGGTGCCCGGTCAGAATGGGTTAATACCCCCATCATGGCTGTGGAGGGAACTTGAAATATTAATAATTAATAAATAATTGTATCATAGCTCAGTGGACACGCACGTCATACACACACACACATACATACACGCACGTCGTACAGACGCATGCGCGTACCACACACACACACACACAAACACACACACGTCGTACAGACGCATGTACGTATCGGGTGTGTCGAGTGCGTGCCGGCGTGCAGCGCACACAGCGGCAAGCACGTACGCACTTACACACAACTGTGAATATAGCATGCATTTCAGGGAAATTCATTATGACATGCATTTACTTCATTTACTACACACACACACACACACACACACACACACACACACACACAGCGTGGGGGCATGGAGCTTTTCCTGCAGGCTGTACAAAGTGTACATGCTGGGATCCAGACAGACAGGCACGGCGGTGCTTATTCGCTGAGCTGAAGTCTTACCAAGCATCCTTACACTATCTGGCTGGTTTAAAATATTGTCTGCACTGTACCGCGGAGGACAGATGATGATGATGAATGCAGTACGTGGCGTTACAGCAGCGCATACATAACATACAGTACCATATTGTACCATGGAATACAGCTTTAGTATTCACGGGTCAACAACAAGTATCCCCCCCCCCCCCCAAAAAAAATAAATAATAATAATAATAATAATCATAGACTATTTGAACTGCTTCATCTTCTGAGCTCAGCTTTGGGTAAAACGGCACAATCGTTTTAAAAATGGTCATATCTCCTTCAAATATTTTCCAATTTCATTGAACGATACGTCATTATGAAAGCTTACATTCTGTACTTTAATAAACTGAAAAATCACTCTGGTCGAGATGAGGTCCAATATTTGCCAGACCCGCACGGTCACAAATGTTGAGACAATTAACGATCACTCTCAGTCTAAACAATGCAGTTAATTAGCGGGTGCACGTCTCATTGGAGAATCACAATAATAGAGAAATATGGATGACACGTTGAGGACGCACGCACGATAATACGCACGACAATAACAACAGCAGACCATCATAGATTAATCAAATAATCGCGTGGCGACCCCTCGATGAGTCGCTTGTTTGTTGGTGACATGTCGTGGGTTGTTGAATTGATGCCCCACAATGTTCAGCTTCAGTGTTGATTCATTGATCCTGCCTGTAACTGCATCGATTGTTAGAGAGATTCCACATCTCCAAAGTCGTCCATCATCATCATCTCTCTCTCTCTCTCTCTCTCTCTCTCTCTCTCTCACTCTCTCTCTCCCCTCGCTGCCTGTGTATGCATGCTGTTTCTCCAGCTAATCTATATCCCTAAGTGGAGAGGAGGAAGTTTGTCGACATGTTCTTGAGGAAAGCGCAGTGGGGGGGAATGGGTTGAATAATTGCTGCAAATGATTGCTTGCATCTGTTTCTGAGTGTCGGAGGGATGGATGGATGGCGACACCCACTGAGATCCATGCTTTAATCCATTTAGGCCTGACGTCGAAATTAAAAATATTTTTTTTCTGAAAAACCTCATGTTTCTATATCAGTGGTGCTCAATATTTCATGTCAAGGACCCCCAGAATTATATGAATTTATTTGGCCACCGACCCCCATCTGAAAATATGTAGTTCCAGGGACCCCCTCAGAAGCAAAGATTTGAGTTAAAAATGTTCTGAAAGCTCTGAAAGAATATACATTCAAAGATTTGCGCCACATTTTCACGATAAAAAAAAATATAGCAGACCTACAAGCTCGTAGCTTGTAGATCTGCTGTTTTTCAATAGCTAAAGCATAGCATAATGCTAACGGCAAAAGGGGTTCCCACCCAAAATGGCTTAACTCGTCTCACGAAGCCAGACAACTATTCCCAATCTCCGAATGCTACCGTACTATATACAGTAGACTCAAATAATAACAATACTAATATTACTATGTAATCATTTCAGTTAGCGGTTATTATGTCTGATATATTGTGGTCACGTCAGTTGGGATCCAGCTCTCTACATGTTCCTGTTGGGATCCAGCTCTCTACATGTTCCTGTTGGGATCCAGCTCTCTACATGTTCCTGTTGGGATCCAGCTCTCTACATGTTCCTGGGTTCCAGGCTGGGTGGTGTGTGGTTCTGACAGACAGGTAGTGTGTGCAGGCTGGGTGGTGTGTGGTTCTGACAGACAGGTAGTGTGTGGTTCTGGGTGGTGTGTGGTTCTGACAGACAGGTAGTGTGTGCAGGCTGGGTGGTGTGTGGTTCTGACAGACAGGTAGTGTGTGCAGGCTGGGTGGTGTGTGGTTCTGACAGACAGGTAGTGTGTGGTTCTGGGTGGTGTGTGGTTCTGACAGACAGGTAGTGTGTTGGGCTGGGTGGTGTGTGGTTCTGCCAGACAGGTAGTGTGTGCAGGCTGGGTGGTGTGTGGTTCTGACAGACTGGTAGTGTGTGCAGGCTGGGTGGTGTGTGGTTCTGACAGACTGGTAGTGTGTGCAGGCTGGGTGGTGTGTGGTTCTGACAGACTGGTAGTGTGTGCAGGCTGGGTGGTGTGTGGTTCTGACAGACTGGTAGTGTGTGCAGGCTGGGTGGTGTGTGGTTCTGACAGACTGGTAGTGTGTGCAGGCTGGGTGGTGTGTGGTTCTGACAGACAGGTAGTGTGTGCAGGCTGGGTGGTGTGTGGTTCTGACAGACTGGTAGTGTGTGCAGGCTGGGTGGTGTCTGGTTCTGACAGACAGGTAGTGTGTGCAGGCTGGGTGGTGTCTGGTTCTGACAGACAGGTAGTGTGTGCAGGCTGGGTGGTGTGTGGTTCTGACAGACTGGTAGTGTGTGGTTCTGACAGACAGGTAGTGTGTGCAGGCTGGGTGGTGTGTGGTTCTGACAGACTGGTAGTGTGTGGTTCTGACAGACAGGTAGTGTGTGGTTCTGACAGACAGGTAGTGTGTGCAGGCTGGGTGGTGTGTGGTTCTGACAGACAGGTAGTGTGTGCCGGCTGGGTGGTGTGTGGTTCTGACAGACAGGTAGTGTGTGGTTCTGACAGACAGGTAGTGTGTGCAGGCTGGGTGGTGTGTGGTTCTGACAGACAGGTAGTGTGTGCCGGCTGGGTGGTGTGTGGTTCTGACAGACAGGTAGTGTGTGGTTCTGACAGACAGGTAGTGTGTGCCGGCTGGGTGGTGTGTGGTTCTGACAGACAGGTAGTGTGTGTGCAGGCTGGGTGGTGTGTGACAATCCGGTTGAAGTATTCCTTCGGTACGGCGACCGCGACGGCGGGCCCGGGAGAACAATAACGCGACACGAGACAGTATCACGCTAAAGGTTCACACAGTTTATTACACACAACAGGAACATGTAGAGAGCTGGATCCCAACAGGAACATGTAGAGAGCTGGATCCCAACAGGAACATGTAGAGAGCTGGATCCCAACAGGAACATGTAGAGAGCTGGATCCCAACAGGAACATGTAGAGAGCTGGATCCCAACAGGAACATGTAGAGAGCTGGATCCCAACAGGAACATGTAGAGAGCTGGATCCCAACAGGAACATGTAGAGAGCTGGATCCCAACAGGAACATGTAGAGAGCTGGATCCCAACAGGAACATGTAGAGAGCTGGATCCCAACAGGAACATGTAGAGAGCTGGATCCCGACTGACGTGACCACAAGATATCAGACATAATAACCGCTAACTGCAGCAAAGCTGACCTTGCTGTCTGAGATGTCTCTCGTAGCCTAACTGTAAACTATGCTACAGTTCAGGCAGTACACAATACATATCAAGTACACTGTGATCTCACGTACAAGTACACAGCCAATGGGCGATCAGATCATATAACAGCCTCTTTGAAGCACTGAGATCAGCTGCTCCTTTTATAGTCCGATCCAAATGAGCCACAACACAACGAGACAAAGCTATAACTCTAACGCTAACTTGGCACTGTTTGCAACGTTTTAAAAAAGGTGCATGGTTTGGGCTTACAGTGAGTGACGCGTCAGAGGGGGGGGGGGGGGGGGGGGGGGGTGATGACCGATGAACGAATGGCCGCCAGGTTTCCCAGGCTGTGACCTCATTAACCCATTCTGACCTCAGATCAGATTCTAAAAATGTCAGTCGTTGTTCGATCTTAACCCATTTAGACCTGAAGATGACTCTATACTAAAAGTCTTCTAAATCCTAAACAGTTTTCAGAAAAACCACATGTTTCTGTGTGTCAGTCGTTCTCAAAGTTTTTCATGTCAAGGACCCCCAAAATCTGTACTTGGCTGCCCCCCCCCATCTGAAAATATGTTGTTCCAGGGACTCCCCCCCCCCCCCCCTCCAGAAGCAAAGATTTGAGTTAAAAACGTCCGCTCTGCGAGAATATTATATTCAACGATTTGCGCGATATTTCCAAAAATAGCAGACCTATAAGCTCGTAGCGCGGCACTCGGTGCCGCTCTCCGAGCTTGTAGGTCTGCTATTTTTCAATAGCTATAAAGTTTAAAGTATTGATTAAAACACCACAAGGCGTTCCCGCCCAGGATGGATTAAGCCTCAGGTTCACTGATTTTGAGCTTCGGCTTCAGCCAAAAACGATCCATATTCACTCAGTTGCGTTCAGTTGCGTTCACTCAGTCTCACACTGCCAGAGACATGAGCTGAAACGATCCATTTCTAAAACGGGTAGTCCCAATACTTCATTCTGATTGGCTGGTTACCGTCACGTGGCCGGTGTAAATTTCACCGATAACCTACTGCTTCAATCACTTTGTATCAAACTGCAGCCTTGTAGCTGAACTGGGGAAGGGGAGCGCTTGATTGCTTTACAAACGCATGCCGTGCGGGCGTCTAAGCACCGCCCGGCTCATATGACTGTGAATGTGTGGCTCCAGGCAGCCCCGTAAATACATCAAGCGCTATTCTCCCGTCACATAGGCTACTTGCGGAGCAAAACAAGGAAGTGTTTTGGTGTTTTAGTGTTTTAGTGTTTTAGTGTTTTGTAGAAGACCCTCCGCTTCGCGTCGGGTCTTCGTACGCTCCCAGGCAGTGTAAAATACCCGGTAACCTGAGACCTCTCGTGGCTTATTGCTTAAATCTATGCTGCGTTCACTCAGTCTCACACTGCCAGAGACATGAGCTGAAACTATCCATATCTATATGCTGCGTTCACTCAGTCTCACACTGCCAGAGACATGATCTGAAACTATCCATATCTATATGCTGCGTTCACTCAGTCTCACACTGCCAGAGACATGAGCTGAAACGATCCATATCTAAATGCTGCGTTCACTCAGTCTCACACTGCCAGAGACATGAGCTGAAACTATCCATATCTATATGCTGCGTTCACTCAGTCTCACACTGCCAGAGACATGAGCTGAAACGATCCATATCTATATGCTGCGTTCACTCAGTCTCACACTGCCAGAGACATGAGCTGAAACTATCCATATCTATGCTGCGTTCATTCAGTCTCACACTGCCAGAGACATGAGCTGAAACTATCCATATATATATGCTGCGTTCACTCAGTCTCACACTGCCAGAGACATGAGCTGAAACTATCCATATCTATATGCTGCGTTCACTCAGTCTCACACTGAGCTGAAACTATCCATATCTGTGCTGCGTTCACTCAGTCTCACACTGCCAGAGACATGAGCTGAAACTATCCATATCTACGCTGCGTTCACTCAGTCTCACACTGCCAGAGACATGAGCTGAAACTATCCATATCTACGCTGCGTTCACTCAGTCTCACACTGAGCTGAAACTATCCATATCTCTATGCTGCGTTCACTCAGTCTCACACTGCCAGAGACATGAGCTGAAACTATCCATATCTATATGCTGCGTTCACTCAGTCTCACACTGAGCTGAAACTATCCATATCTCTATGCTGCGTTCACTCAGTCTCACACTGCCAGAGACATGAGCTGAAACGATCCATATCTACGTATGCTGCGTTCACTCAGTCTCACACTGCCAGAGACATGAGCTGAAACTATCCATATCTACGTATGCTGCGTTCACTCAGTCTCACACTGCCAGAGACATGATCTGAAACTATCCATATCTATATGCTGCGTTCACTCAGTCTCACACTGCCAGAGACATGAGCTGAAACTTGAAACCAGCTCATCTTTTATGTAACTTTATAGCGGTTTTTATTGTAGCTTTTTGTAGCGGCTACAAACGTTGCATGTATATACGGCTATCTTTGCATATCTACGTGGGCGGCGGTGGCTCAGTGGGTATAGAGTGGCCGATCGATGGTAACCGCAAGGTTGCCAGTTCGAACCCTGTGGGCTCCCCCAGAGTTAGTGTTGAAGTGTCCTTGAGCAAGACACTGAACCCCTAATTGCTCCTGATGTGCTAGTTGGTGCCTTGCATGGTTTCCACCGCCATCGGTGTATGAATGTGTGTGTGAATGGGTGAATGTAATGCACAATCTATGTAATGCGCCTTGGATAAAGGCGCTATATAAATGCACCATTTACCATTTACCATATTTACGTGTCGCTGCTACATTCACATGTGTATTGTTTATTGTTTATTGTTTATAAGGATCCCCATTAGCTTTTGCCTTGACAAAAGCTAGTCTTCCTGGGGTCCGACACAGACAAACATTTAACATTTAACAAAGGCAATACTTACAATTGTTTACAAACACTAACTCAAAATAAAACATAGTAAAATAAAATAAGAAAATAAAAAACATAGGAAAAATAAAAAACAAAAATATAGCAAAAAAAAATCACTTTCAACACATTAAACATTTGAATTATTATTTTCCCCAGGGTTACTGCAGTATGGTTTACATAAGGTGTTCATTTAACTTGATTTTAAAGATGGATTTTGTATTTGTATTGGTTATTGTGTAGCCTGTATAGTGTTTACTTTGTATAGCTGCTGATGAGGACGAAGAATCCAATATTTATTTTTCAGACGGGGGTCCGCGGCCCAATACCGTATCAATGTGGGGGTCCTTGGTATATATAGTTGGCACGACAACGTTTGAGAACCACCACTCTATAGCAATAATGATTACTATCGTAATAGAACTTACACTTTTTTCTTTTCTCCTTCCTTGTAAGTTTTAACCAAAACATTCATCACTTACTCCAAGTTTAATTGCTGTTTGCTTAATTGCTTAATGCGATCAGCCCCACCTGAGTGGGTTTGGTTTGGTTTGTTCATCCAAGGTGGATGTCATTAGTTCTGATTAGGAGAGGAGAAGGAGGGGCCCTGCAGGAGATGGGACGGGATGGGATGGTGCAGTAGGGATGGGACGGGATGGGACCCATCTGCTGTGGAGTGCTGTAAAGTAAAGTGACGAAGTACAGTATACATTAACCCATTCTGACCTGAGATCAGATTCTAAAAATGTCTATTACATCCTGACAGTTTCATTATTAACCCATTCTGACCTGAGATCAGATTCTAAAAGTGTCTTCAATTTTTCAAAAATAGCAGACCTATACAAGCTCGTATCGCGCCACTCATGGTGCTCTCACAGCCAATGGGATGGGAACCGTCTGCTGTGAACGCATGGTGCTCTCACAGCCAATGGGATGGGACCCGTCTGCTGTGAACGCATGGTGCTCTCACAGCCAATGGGATGGGACCCGTCTGCTGTGAACGCATGGTGCTCTCACAGCCAATGGGATGGGACCCGTCTGTCTCCCCATGTCCGTTTGTTGGATTTGTGGGGTTCCAGTTGGTTGGCAGTGCTTGACCTGAGGGAGCGGGAGGGGACATGGCGGTTGATGAGTTCAGAGAGGTAGAGGGGGGCCTGAGATATCGGACTCCGACAGAGATATCGGACAGAGATATCGGAGTCCACACGCGGTGCACACAAACGCAGAAACGCATTGAACAACGTGATAAAATCACTGCAGTAGCATCTTTCAATTGTAGCTTTATACTTACACTTACATATTTACACTTATGAGGTGCCAATCATATTTTTTAACTAGAACTGCACTCTGTCGAGTGCATACTTGCTTGTTGCACACTAGTAGGCCATAAATGGCCAACTAGTGCGCAAGCAGAGCGCGCATGTAATCTTTTCGCCCGCTGTAAACTGCCAAATTTCAGTATCTCTGTGAAGGAACGTTTGAAATGATTAATGTTTAGATGTAATTATTTGCTACCTACTATACATGTAATCATTTAGTATTAAGTATGATTCTAGTTTCTATCTAGCATTACTTCATTAAGTTCCAACAATTTAAATGAATCCCATCCATTACCACATATATTTGCAATTGCATTACTTGTACCTTGAAAGATGTATTTTTGCATTACTGGTGGTAATTGGAATAGATCTCCAACAGCTAAAATAGATACATTGCCAAATTGTTCTTGTACCTTTGAGCCATTTTCCATAACATTTGTGCCTTTAATTTGACTCAATCGTTTATGTACTTGGAGAAAAATGTCTGCACCAATCATAGAAATTTCATCTATAATTAGCTGAGAGTCTTTGGCTGAGAGTCACCCCAGCTAACTGGTACACCTGAGAGTCTTTCACCCTTTCTAGCCTTCCCCCGTGGACGTGTCAAATGATCTGGATTGTTGATATGTCAGTTTCGGTGTGGAGGTGTCCTATTGATCTAGATCTGTGTTTACAACAGGCTTCCGTGTGAAATTGTCAAATGATCTGGAGTGTTGATATGCCCGAGTCTGTCTGCGTCTTCCTCGGAGAGTCCTGGTTTCAATATCTTCCTTCTTTCACTGTGCATAGGATAGCTGAGAGTCTTTGGCTGAGAGTCACCCCAGCTAACTGGTACACCTGAGAGTCTTTCACCCTTTCTAGCCTTCCCCCATGGACGTGTCAAATGATCTGGATTGTTGATATGGCCAAGTCTGTCTGCGTCTTTCTCGGAGAGTGTTAAATGACTGAGCTTCTTGCGATATTATAACTTAGTTTTTGCATATATAATTATATACTTAGATATATATTTAATTTTGCAAACCACACTAATATTAATAATTATGGTAACATTTTTTACACGTTGTGACTTTTATACATTCCAGAATCATAATGTTGTATTACATACGTCATTACTGAGAGCAGTTATACAATATCTATATACGTATATAGGCATATACTATATACGTATATCTATATACTCTATACTCTATACTGTATAAAGTGTGTAGTTGTAAGTTGATTAGCGGTATTCTGTGATCGGCCTGGTCCAAAAACCGTGACAGCAAAAAAAACGTTCCGCCATTTCAGGACCCCCCCAGAAAAACATCAAATCTGTGCCCGTATTGCTGGACCAATGATGACGAAATGACCATATTTCTTACGTCATCATTTAGAGCTAGTCATACACGTATGTGTATGACTAGCTCTAAATGATGACGTGTATGACCAGCTCTAAATGATGACGTAAGAGATATGGTCATTTCGTCATCATTGGTCCAGCAATACGGGCACAGATTTGATGTTTTTCTGGGGGGGTCCTGAAATGGCGGAACGGCTGTCACGACAAATGGACCAGGCCGATCACATTACTTGCGCGCTCTGCTTGCGCAAGTAATTAAGGAATATTGAATTTTAAAAGCCACCTAAATTGTGAGTGGAAGTGGAAGATGTTTCTTTCATTGTCGGTCAGCATGTCACACTATGTGCGTAAATCTCCAAATCCCGACATTTCTGTCCATATAGCCTAAGCCTAATTTAAAAATGATAGACACTTTACCATTGCAGGGGGGGGGGCTCCACCCTCAGGGTTACACCTATTTTATGTAAATAACATGGTAAAATGTGCAGCATTGGGAGGTAAAGGGGAGACACTGTAATTGTGAAGGGACGACAGGATGAGGAAAGGTGGTGTTGTTGTTGCTAATTGTCGAGAGTAAAAGCTGCGTGTGAGATTGAACTGTCAAACTATTCGTATCAATATACGGCTGTATCAACAAAATAATGATGTCATAGGTATATGGGGGCCTCATATTTGGTCTTGAAACGGGCCTCCAGATTCCTAAGGCCGCCCCTGAGAACACACAAACACACCAAGCTGGCCATAGGGGGCGCTAGCTCCCCTCAAAGAGCCAGAATGCAAAATCCTTGTCATTCAGCCTCACTTTGAGTTGCTCAGTGGACTGTCTCTCACACAGCGATATGGAGAAAAATATCACACCTGCGTGACGTGAGCGGCACTGTTATCACCATACATCACATTCCGTGCTCAGCCAGTCAGCTTGAGCACATTCCACGCACGCACCCACGCACACACACACACACACACACACACACACACACACACACACAAATATAGCAATAGAGTTCAAAGGATGCAGATGAAGAACAGCTGCACTAATTGGCGTCGGTAAGGCGTGCATGGCAACATTTTGTGTCTCGTGTGATGTCACACCAGAAGATATAAGATGATGCACCGTGTTGAAAACTACTGTAGACGTCGAGAGAGAGAAGAGAGAGAGAGAGAGAGACAGACAGACAGACAGACAGACAGACAGACAGACAGACAGACAGACAGACAGACAGACAGACAGACAGACAGACAGAGTGATGTTGTCTTGGACCGTTTCCAAAGCAGGAGGACCAAAGCGAGCCCTTCATGCTGCTGTAGCAGTGAGGAACAAACTGTATTCCTTTGGAGGCTGCTGTAAAGGAGGGTACATCTACACCACGGAACAGATGGATGTCCATGTCTTCAACACAGTGTCTTTATTCTGGAAGAAGTTACCTCCAGTGGAACCAGGAAGAGGAGACGGTGACCTTGAGGTTCCATCCAGGCGCTGCGGCCACACAGCTGTGTTGGTTGAAGATACAGTCTACATCTGGGGAGGGGAGCCTTACTGCAATGTGCTTTATGCATTTGATGTTGACTCCCACAGATGGTTCCAACCCAGGGTTTCTGGGACTGTTCCAGAGAAGAGGAGATGCCACTCAGCCTGTGTGTTGGAGAAGGTCATGTTTATCCATGGAGGAGAGACCAAGCTGACTGGATACACTAATGACATGTACAAGTTGGACACCAGCACAATGGTTTGGACTTTAATTAACACCAGAGGAACTCCACCTCCTGATTCATACCGTCACTCTGCCACCATCATTGGTACCAAGATGTTTGTATTCGGGGGCGGGAGGGGGTACCAGAGGGGCTACAACACCATCAGAGAGTTTGACACAGAGACCAACGTCTGGCTGAACACACCTTCTGCACAACTTCTACCAGAAGGACGCTGGAGTCATTCAGCATTTACCTACAATGGAGAGCTGTACATATTTGATGGCTGGAACGGTAACATGAGTATCAATGATGTGTGGAAATTCAGTCCAGAGACCTTCTCCTGGAAGAAGGTTGAGCCCAAGGGGAAAGGACCATGTCCAATGCGTGGTATGTGCTGTTGCAATGTGGGAGATCGTATCATCCTCTTTGGAGGAAGGAAAGGAGATTACACTATCTCTGATGAGCTGTTCATCTTAGACTTCAGTCCTTGTCTTAAGACGTTATGTAAGCTAGAAGTTATTCAGTATGCTCTGGACCAATCAGAACTCACACACAACATCAGGTGGGAACTGGCAGCCATGGCAACCAACAGACGACAACAACAATAACAACCGAGACCACATACCAGACGAAGGAACAGCAGAAAGATCAAGAAATTATGGATCAACATCTCATCCCACCTGATGGTGAGCCACCTCTCAGCATCACTTACTGAGATTCAAACCTCAGGAGACTCCTTCTCTCCAGACAGGCTCTCTAACCATTCAGCTAGGCATCAAACAATGACAATTGTTCCGTCCAACACAATGCGGTGGAAACACAAACCTGTGTGTGTGTTCCAAACTGAACACGGTGGAACTCTCTTTATTGTATATTTATTTCTATGATCTTTTTTTTATTTTAAAGGACCAAGCAGTCCTGAAAGGACTTGGTCCTTTATTGTTATTGTTATATATTTTTTCCTTCTCCTTCTGCCAAGAAAATGGCAGTTTTGGCTGAACCGTGCAGTCGGTTTTAACGAAACTTAAAAAATAATAATAAAAAAAAAAGATTATATCTGCCTACAGTAAAAACTAAAATCTTAAAGACTATCTGGAACACAGCAAGCTAAAAGGAATCAACACACCAGCACGCCAGAGACCAGAATACTTCAAACCCAAACAAATAGTTAAAAATAGAACTACAAAACGCATGTGTATGTTCATGTTTGTGTATATATATATATATATATATATATCCTGCATTATTTTACTACTATGTTTGTTTAACCTGATCGTTTTAGTTTAACCTGATTGTTTTATATGTGTCAATGTTCAGCACTTTGTAACCTTGTTTCCAAAGGTGCTCTATAAATATAGATAAGTATATAAGTATAAGTATATATAATAATAATAATGTAATATTTACTTACAGACATACTTACACAAATGTGTCTTACGTGGGAGTGAGGCCTTACTGAGTGGCAAAAACCTTTTTTCTTTTTTTTTACATATTTTTATTGATTTTTCTTCACAACATAGTATTTGCCACATTTTTCTGCCCTTTACAGCCCCGCCCCCTACATCCACCCAGACGGACACAGATCTGATTGCCGTAAACGACATTAAAGAGACCAGCCAATTCACACTGAGAAACTCTATAGGACGCCCGGCCAGCTGCCTGGCACGCACGCACGCACGCACGCACGACACACACACACACACACACACACACACACACACACACACACACACACACAACACACACACACACACACACACACACACACACACACACACACACACACACACAACACACACACACACACACACACACACACACACACTCTTTGTGTGCTTTGTCTGTGTGAGGGTGTGTGTGTGTGTGTGTGTGTGTGTGTGTGTGTGTGTGTGTGTGTGTGTGCGGAGAGGAGGTGAGAGAGAGAGAGAGAGAGAGAGAAGAGAGAGAGAGAGAGAGAGAGAGAGAGAGAGAGAGAGAGAGAGAGAGAG
>NC_139700.1:53217525-53240676 GCF_964188405.1 Protomyctophum parallelum
TTTATGGCTGCTCCAACAGTAGTGGCAACATAAAAAATAAAATAAAACGGAATGTCTAATATCCACCGTGGTGGCTGAGACCAGAGCCATTGAGTAATGGTTGAGACGAAGCAGGGAAAGATACATATCGCCAGTCTTACCCAATACCAAATCTTTCTGTTTTATGAACACAAGGCTGCTATATTTTACACCTCATACTAAGCATTTAAAGTATGAGGTATAAAGTACACTGGCGTTATGTATCTTTCACTGCTTCGTCTCAACCATTACTCAATGGCTCTGGTCTCCGCCACCGCGGTGGATATTAGACATATCGTTTTTATTTTATTTTGTATGTTGCCACTACTGTTGGAGCAGCCATAAACTGCACAGGTTCATCTCGATGTTCTGGGCATCTTTGTAATGTTAGTGTTAGTAAAAAAGCAGGTAAAGGAGTAAAGTTTGAGGCAAACTAACATCAGTCACTCTGCCGTTCACTGTAGTGGAAGAGGTGCGTCTGGTGAGGGTTTTACCCCCGCAGCTACGTCGAGTCCGCCTACAGGAAATACGTAGGCTGCGACCATGAGACCGGTACGGAATCGGTCTAGGCTGTGGATCGATTAACAACAGGCGCTCCTATAGGCTGTGGATCGATTAACAACAGGCGCTCCTATAGGCTGTGGAGCGATTAACAACAGGCGCTCCTATAGGCTGTGGAGCGATTAACAACAGGCGCTCCTATAGGCTGTGGAGCGGAGCGATCTGTTTTCATATCAATAAACTTCGTCTTCACACTTTTAAGATGAAATAAAAATTGCGCTGTGAATGATCACTATCTTTGAATGACTGCAACGTCTGTAAAATCTGTCCAGGAACATAAAAGAAGACATACTGTATCACACATTGTTTCCTGCCATGCAGGACATTTAGATTCTTCATAGTCTCTTGAATAGTTTTCATTTGGTTTTAGTCACATTTTAGTCACCTGGAATATCTTAGTGTTAGTCTAGTTTTAGTCGACTAAATGTCATAAGATTTTAGTGGACTAAATGTACAGTTGATTTAGTCGACTAAAACTTTGTCGCGCCTTATGCCCTCGTAATGACTGATTTTACACTTGCTGAAAATAGCCGATCTACAAGCCGTTGTGAGCTTGTAGATCTGCTATTTTGCAACCAAGTGTAAAATGACTTATACTGGATCACTTGTCCACTAGTCCCTTCCTAACATTTTAGTCTAGTTTTTATCTGTTGACAAAATTGTCAGTATATTTAGTCTTATAGTTTTAGTCACCATAGCTTAGTTGTCTTTTACCGTAGTTTCCATTTAGTTTTCGTCAGTGGAAAAAGGTAGTCGACGAAAATCTTCCGTCTTAGTTTTAGTCGACGAAAAAAACACTGTTTTCCTGCCGTGTTGTTTTTTGCTGTGCGCCTCAAGCGATGTTATTTTCAGGACTGTGTCAATCACTGACAGCCTGTCAGTCTACTGTACAAGCTGCCAGTCAGAAACGTGCTCCATATACTTCAATAAAATGATGTAGCGTGCACATAAAGAAAACATGAGATCAGTGTCGTATATCTTCACTTCTAAACACTTCTATCATGAAGAACAGTGGGATTAAACGGCACAGGGAGACAGACTGTGGGTTGGGGCGACTGTGGCTCAAGAGGTAGAGCAGGTCGTCCAATGATCCATGGGTCGGTGGTTCGAATCCCGGCTCCTCCTGTCTACATGTCGAAGTGTCCTTGGGCAAGACACTGAACCCATAATTGCTCCCGATGTGCTGGTTGGTACCTTGCATGGCTTCTGCCGCAATCGGTGTATGAATGTGTGTGTGAATGGGTGAATGTAATGCACAATCTATGTATAGCGCCTTGGATAAAGGCGCTATATAAATGCACCATTTACCATTTACCAAGGAGGCAGGGCGGTCGTCAGGATGATAAAGCTGCACCTGGCGCGTTTCAGCCGTTAAAGTTGCCTCGTCTAAAATAACAGGGAACGGGGGGAAAAAGTGCAGCATTGCCCGTTTGGGCCGCGGTGCTGCTCGTGTCCGTGGATTATATCCCCCCCCCCCCCCCCCCCCCCCCTCTTCCCGGGGTGGACTATAGTATTTCTATTTAGGCCAATTTGTCCTCAGCTCTCTCCTGTTCGCAGAAGAACAGCTCTGCCTGGGAGGCTAATCCTGTTCCCTCCTCCTACTCCTCCTAGAAGCCTCTCTCTCTCTCTCTCTCTCTCTCTCTCTCTCTCTCTCTCTCTCTCTCTCTCTCTCTGAGGTTTGGACGGCCCGTGATGCTGACTGTGATAACCCATTTAGACCTATACGTTCCATTCTATACAAAATGGCTTCTTCTAAATCATGACAGTTTTCTGAAAAACCCCATGTTTCTATGTCAAACATTTTCATGTCAAAGCACCCCCAAAGTTATATGTAATTGGCCGCCGACCCCCCATCTGGAAATACTGGTATGTAGTTTCAGGACCCCCCCCCCCCCCCCCAGAAGCAAAGATTTGACTTAAAAACCTTCGCTCTAAAAGAATATATATTCAAAGATTTGCGCCACATTTCCACGATTTTTCAAAAATAGCAGACCTACAAGCTCGTAGCGCGGCACTCGGTGCCGCGCTACGAGCTTGTAGATCTGCTATTTTTTCAATAGCTAAAGCATAACATAATGCTCGAAACAACCAAAAGGTGTTCCCTTCCTCGCCCCAAAAGAGGATAATGGGCCGGATTGCTGCTGGCACATGGCGTCACATTTTACAGAGTGTTGGCTTTCTTTCTGTCTCACTTTAGCAGCCTCTCCTCTCCTCTCCTCTCCTCTCCTCTCCTCTCCTCTCCTCTCCTCTCCTCTCCTCTCCTCTCCTCTCCTCTCCTCTCCTCTCCTCTCCTCTCCTCTCCTCTAAATGGTAAATGGTGCATTTATATAGCGCCTTTATCCAAGGCGCTTTACAGAGATTGTGCATTACATTCACCCATTCATACACCGATGGCAGCAGAAACCATGCAAGGCACCAACTAGTACATCGGGAGCAATTAGGGGTTCAGTGTCTTGCTCAAGGACACTTCGACAGTAACTCTGGGGGAGCCCGGGTTCGAACTGGCAACCTTACGGTTACCATCCAGGCACTCTACCCCTGAGCCACCACCCGCTCCTCTCCTCTCCTCTCCTCTCCTCTCCTCTCCTCTCCTCTCCTCTCCTCTCCTCTCCTCTCCTCTCCTCTCCTCTCCTCATAGCGCGCCACCGAGTGGCGCGCTATGAGCTTGTAGGTCTGCTATTTTTTTTAAATCATGAAAATGTGCCTCAGATTTGGAATATATTTTTTCAGAACAAACGCTTTAACTCAAATCTTTGCTTCTGGGGGGCTCCTTGGATATTTTCAGATGGGGGTCGGAGGCCAATTACAGATCATTGTTGGGGTCCTTGACATGAAATATTGAGTGATATAGGCCTAGAAACAAAACTGTCAGGACATTTTCAGGCCGAAATGGGTTAAACACAGAAAAAGTGTCTGTGTTGCAAATCTGTTTTCGTTTTGGTCTCATATTTACGAGAACCCACACATTATCTTAATCACTTTCCCTTTCAAACATTTTGCACAACTAGCACATTTACAAGCAGTTTTTTTAGCTGGTATTTTTGTTTGTTTTTTACCTTGAAAAATGAGTTTTCATTGTGATGAAAACGGTAAATGGGAACTTAAAGTGTAATATAATTAAGTACTAGTATAGTATAATATAGTACAGTATACTAGTTTAAAGTTTTACTAGTATAATAGTTCCATTAGTTCCAGGGTGGGCTGCAGCCTGGGGGCCCCCGACTGGGTGGGCTGCAGCCTGGGGGCCCCCGACTGGGTGGGCTGCAGCCTGGGGGCCCCCGACTGGGTGGGCTGCAGGGTGGGCTGCAGCCTGGGGGCCCCCGACTGGGTGGGCTGCAGGGTGGGCTGCAGCCTGGGGGCCCCCGACTGGGTGGGCTGCAGCCTGGGGGCCCCCGACTGGGTGGGCTGCAGCCTGGGGGCCCCCGACTGGGTGGGCTGCAGCCTGGGGGCCCCCCGACTGGGTGGGCTGCAGCCTGGGGGCCCCCGACTGGGTGGGCTGCAGCCTGGGGGCCCCCGACTGGGTGGGCTGCAGGGTGGGCTGCAGCCTGGGGGCCCCCGACTGGGTGGGCTGCAGCCTGGGGCCCCCGACTGGGTGGGCTGCAGGGTGGGCTGCAGCCTGGGGGCCCCCGACTGGGTGGGCTGCAGCCTGGGGGCCCCCGACTGGGTGGGCTGCAGCCTGGGGGCCCCCGACTGGGTGGGCTGCAGCCTGGGGGCCCCCGACTGGGTGGGCTGCAGCCTGGGGGCCCCCGACTGGGTGGGCTGCAGCCTGGGGGCCCCCGACTGGGTGGGCTGCAGCCTGGGGGCCCCCGACTGGGGGCATAGAATGACTTGTCTTTTAGTTCTATACTGGATCTCTTCATCTCTTGTCCACTATAGTCCCTTCCTAACATTTTACAGTAGTTTTTTTTTGTTAATATATTTAGTCTGGGTTTTAGTCATCATAGCTTATATATATTTAGTCCTATAGCGCATTTTTATTGATATCAAACGAGAGAAAAATATTCTGATATTTTTTCTTTTATTTTGGGGGGGGGGGGGGGGGGTTGGCCTCTCCTTCTGCACCATACTCCTTGCTGTTGGCACATGCGCGTTGTCGTTCACTTCCCTGTTTACCGCTCGGAAAGAAAGCCTCATATCTCCCATTTTACAGTAGTTTTTTTTTGTTAATATATTTAGTCTGGGTTTTAGTTATCATAGCTTATATATATTTAGTCTGGGTTTTAGTCATCATAGCTTATAGTTTGTTAATATATTTAGTCTGGGTTTTAGTCATCATAGCTTATAGTTTTAGTCATCATAGCTTATTGTTTTAGTCATCATAGCTTATTGTTTTAGTCATCATAGCTTATAGTTTGTTAATATATTTAGTCTGGGTTTTAGTCATCATAGCTTATAGTTTTAGTCATCATAGCTTATAGTTTTAGTCATCATAGCTTATAGTTTTAGTCATCATAGCTTATTGTTTTAGTCATCATAGCTTATTGTTTTAGTCATCATAGCTTATAGTTTGTTAATATATTTAGTCTGGGTTTTAGTCATCATAGCTTATAGTTTTAGTCATCATAGCTTATAGTTTTAGTCATCATAGCTTATAGTTTTAGTCATCATAGCTTATAGTGTGCATTTAGTTTCCATTCAGGTCTCACCAGTGAAAACAAGTGTAGTCGACAAACATTTTTCGTCATAGTTTTGGGCGACAAAATCAACACTGCATGCAGGAGGGTTAGGGTTAGCCGCCCCCTAACCCGGGGGCGGCTAACTCAGTATTAATAAAACACTTAAACCACTTTAACCTTCTTTAAAAAAAATGATGAACTAGGACATTAAGACATTCATTGTACTGGTCAGCTCCCCGGTTTGAATGTGTGTGTGTGTGTGTGTGTGTGTGTGTGTGTGTGTGTGCGCGTGTGTGTGTGTGTGTGTGTGCGTGTGTGTGTGTGTGTGTGTGTGTGTGTGTGTGCGTGCGTGTGTGTGTGTGTGTGTGTGTGTCTGTCTGTGTGTATCTATGTGCAGGGCGTTGCTGAAAATGAGCACCTGTGCTCAGCTACTTCCCTGGGTAAATAAAGAATAAAGATTACAAATAGACTTGGCTGCACGCACGAATGAACGCAAACCCCTCTCTCTAAAACCCCTCTCTACAGTAAATCACCTCTATTAAGATAGATGGTCGGACTTAGATTGCAGAACTGCTGTTCTGTGTTCTGTACACACACACACACACACACACACACATGCACGCAGACACGCACACTGTACACGCACACAAATGCACTCGGGGCCCTATCCCTAAACTTATTTTCCAGTTTGTACTTGTTTTTACTTTATTAGTAAAGTAGTTCAACTATCCAATCCATGGACACGTTGTGAGCTTGTAGATCATGCTATATTTGCAGCTCTTCAGCACATCATGACGGAAATTTTCCATTCCTTGTCGATGGTAATTTAACCCATTTAGTCCGTAGGACACGGTGTGGAAACCTTAGAGTATATATATTTATAGAGAAGGCACCCAGAGGAAATCTTGAGGCGAAATGGACATAGTGGCCGAATGAAGGTATTGCAGCCTGGCCCCAAACACATGAACGCGCTGTCCGTTGACTATCATTGTACACGTTCACGACGGACGACGCTCGTGCGCGTTCAACGGCAGCGCGTTCATGTGTTTGGGGCCACTCACCATTGCAATCCGTCACAGAATGCACTCTGTTCCTACCAGGAAGGAGGAGTGAATCCGCCTCATGCGCTTTTGAGCAACTCAATGCAAGTGGATGGGAGGAGAACTCGGGTGTCTTCTCTATAGATATAATATACTCTATGGTGGAAACGTCATACGTAGCTAATCCAACCGATGGATTGCGAGGACGTCCACACACGTCCTATAGCGCATTTTTATTGATATCAAACGAGAGAAAAATATTCTGATATTTTTTCTTTTTTTTTGGGGGGGGGGGGGGGGGGGGGGGGGGGTTGGCCTCTCCTTCTGCACCATACTCCTTGCTGTTGGCACATGCGCGTTGTCGTTCACTTCCCTGTTTACCGCTCGGAAAGAAAGCCTCATATCTCCTAATCTACGGCGCTCTCCGTGGTTTCGACCAGATGGTCACGTGACTGAACTTCTCAACCAATCTCTAAGGGAGATGCCACATGGCCACCCGTCTGAGAAAACTAATTTTGTCCGCTTGTACCCGCTGCCTTTTTATTTCGGTCATGACCCACACTTAACATGACAATAGGTGAGAGTAGGAACGGAGATTGCTCGGTAGACAAGATTTATTACAAAAACTATAGAGAAACTCATCAACGCTGGAGATAATACTCAAATTACTGTTAGCAGTGGTGTAAAAAGTACTCAATTGTTTTACTTAAGGGGAGACACCCCAGGTGAATAGGGAAAAAAAGTTAAATAATAGCTATCACAATGAAACTTCTCCAGTTGATTACTTATATTAAAAATAAGATTTTTTGTATTACAAGTTTTCTGAAATGATATGTTTAAATATGCAAATTAGGCATTATATGCGCTAATTTGCATACATTTCGGGACGATAAATCTGAAGATCGGATAAAGCCAGGTTCAAAATGATCATTTCATTTTGTTGACACATTAGAGACAAAGAAATTACACATGGGATTTTTGATATCCCTAATTATCACTCCACAAATCAGAAAATAGTGTCAACAGGCATAAAAACCCCATTTTCGGCATGTTTTTAGGTATAAAATGTGATGTAAATCAGGCTGTGAATGATATATCAACAAATCCATGTGTAAATGTCTGCGGAATATAGTTATGAATGAGACTGGAACGTTTGGTGTATGTGAGTTCAACTGAAGTGGAGATTCTTTGTCCCGACTCCCAAGTATGAGGAAAACACACACACACACACACACACACACACACACAGCACACACACACACACACACACACACACAACTCCGTCAGAAAATACCCTTCCCCACTTCTAGGAAGCAAACACAAAAACAAAAAGACATATAATGGCATATATCATTGGAAAGGTCTGGACCTCGAGCTGACTGTGGTCTGATCAAATATGGTCACTTCCTTTGTACCAACAACCAATCATGAAAATAGAGCTGTCATTGGCTAAAATAAACTATCAAAATAAACATCTAAATCTGTATTTTTAATGTGTATTTTGCTTTAGTTTGAAAGAAAACATGTTTAGGAAGCAAAATAGCAAAAACAAAATATATATATATCATGATTTCACCTGTGTAGTGTCTCGCCTTAAGTAAAAGTACCAATACTGCAATTTAGAAGTAAAAGTACGGAATTGAAAAAGTACAAAAGTATATCTGTATCAAAATGTACTTAAAGTACTTAAGTACTAAAAGTATTCATATTGCAGAATGTCCCATTTCACAAGTTCAAAATGTGCACAAAATCTATTGAAAATAGCTGATCTACAAGCTCACAATGCGTCGCGTTGCAACTCATTGTGAGCTTGTAGATCGGCTATTTTCAATTTATAGGGTTGAAGTGGTTAATGTATGTTTTCTAATCAAAGTTTGGAACATACAGACACAGGTTTGTGTTTCCACCGCATTGTGTTGGACGGAACAATTGTCATTGTTTGATGCCTGAATGGTTAGAGAGCCTGTCTGGAGAGAAGGAGTCTCCTGAGGTTTGAATATCAGTAAGAGATGCTGAGAGGTGGCTCACCATCAGGTGGGATGAGATGTTGATCCATCATTTCTTGATCTTTCTGCTGTTCCTTCGTCTGGAATGTGGTCTCGGTTGTTGTTGTTGTCGTCTGTTGTCGTTGGTTGCCATGGCTGCCAGTTCCCACCTGATGTCGTGTGGGAGTTCTGATTGGTCCAGAGCGTACTGAATAACTTCTAGCTTACATAACGTCTTAAGACGAGGACTGAAGTCTAAGATGAACAGCTCATCAGAGATAGTGTCATCTTCTTTCCTTCCTCCAAAGAAGATGATACGATGTCCCACAATGCAACAGCACATATCATGCATTGGACATGGTCCTTTCCCCTTGGGCTCAACCTTCTTCCAGGAGAAGGTCTCTGGACTGAATTTCCACACATCATTATTGTTCAAGCACCAAATATGTACAGCTCTCCATTGCATTGTAGATAAATGCTGAATGATACGCGCGTCCTTCTGGTAGAAGTTGTGCAGAAGGTGTGTCCAGCCAGGCGTTTGTCTCTGTGTCAAACACTCTGATGCTGTTGTAGACCTCCTGGTCCAGACGGCCCCCAAATACAAACATCTTGGTACCAATGATGGTGGCAGAGTGAGCTGATGAATCAGGAGGTGGAGTTCCTCTGGTGTTAATTAAAGACCAGACCATTGTGCTGGTGTCCAACTTGTACATGTCATTAGTGTATTCAGTCAGCTTGGTGTGTCCTCCATGGATAAACATGACCTTCTCCAACACACAGGCTGAGTGGCCCCACCTCCCCTCTGGAACAGTCCCAGAATCCCTGGGTTGGAACCATCTGTGGGAGTCAACATCAAATGCATTAAAGCACATTGCGGTAAGGATAGCCCTCCCCAGATGTAGACTGTATCTTCAACCAACACAGCTGTGTGTCTGTGGCACCTGGATGGAACCTCAAGGTGACCGTCTCCTCTTCCTGGTTCCACTGGAGGTAACTTCTTCCAGCATAAAGACATTGTGTTGAAGGACATGGACATCCATCTGTCCCATGTTGTTGAAGGTCCCTCCATCACCGTAGCCTCCAAAGGAATACAGTTTGTTCCTCACTGCTACAGCAGCATGATAGACTCGCTTTGGTCCTCCTGCTTTGGAAACGGTCCAAGACAACATCACTCTGTCTGTCTCGCTCTCTTCTCTCTCGACGTCTACAGTCATTTTCACGCGGTGCATCATCTTATATCTTCTGGTGTGGACATCACACGCGACACAAACTGTTGCCATGCACGCCTTAACGACGCCAATTAGTGCAGCTGTTCTTCAAAATTAAAATGGCCAAAGTAACTATAGTAACTAAGTGATCAAATAATCGTAGTGGAGTACATAGTATAAGGAAGTGTTCTCTCTCTCCATTACTCCTGTGTTTCACAAACAAAGGGAACATTACTGTAGGAAATGAGCTTTGAATGGTTCGACGGTTAGCATAATGACACCACATGGTTTTGTTTTTAAAGAAATGCACATGGGTGATGAATTGACTTCTGTTGAGTTTCATCCGTCATGGTATCGGGCAGAATGAAGGCTCGTATCTCCACATTTCAACTTTTTCGTTTTTTTTCGTAAATTCATACTATAGTCTCACACTAGCAAGAAATCACACCCGTGTGAACTGAGTGGTGCAACCCCCCCCCCCTTTCCCCTCTCTCTCTCTCTCTCTCTCTCTCTCTCTCTCTCTCTCTCATTAGCAGGCAACAGTGCAGCACTCTCTCTCTCTCTCTGTTTCTGGCACAACAGCGCCCCTACTGGTACTAATAGTCATACTCGTGCTCATTAACCAACACATAGGCGGACACATACAGTAGGTGAACACGGACATTGCTGTTCCTTGGAGTGCATTGCACCACTCAAAAATAGCCGATCTACAAGCTCACAATGCGCAGCGATGCATTTTGAGCTTGTGGATTTCCTATTTTTGCTATTAATTCTTTTTCATAACTTCATTGGATCCATTGACTGGAATAGAGATTTTTCCATTCTCTGAAAAGTATCAGTTTTGGACATACAAGGTTTCCACCCGACAGCCACGAGACTTATCGCGCCAACGGTGGCTTCATTGAACGTAAATGTCCAAGCTATTAAGCCATCAAGACCTGGAACGCAGCTATGTCACCTTAGCTTTTAACCCTCTAAGACCCCAGCGTTGCTTTTTAGCAACAATTCTATTTTATTTAATTACTATATATTATTTTTTTTCTGTTCTTTTTTCACCTAAACGTCATCAGTGATGTTCATTGCAATGACATTTCAATGCCATTGGTCATGATATTTGCATATAAATACCCCCCACAGAGGCTGAAATTCACACAAATAAAAAATGTCTGGACTCTGTGCAATTTTGAACATTTTTTAACCTAAGACTTTTGACCTTTACCCTAATAAAAGTAGGTAAAATAATTGTAATATATGTTTTTTTGTGATCATTAGAATGTCTAGAACATGTTTTATTCATTATTGTGAAAGATATCCCCAAAATGTAAATTATTAATTTATTATATTATTATATAATTTATTTATTTATTTTATTATTATTATTTTTTAACATATTTTTTAGTCTTAGTCCTAGTAGTACAAAGTAGTAGTAAGGTTGAAATCTATTTTTTGCAAGTAGAAATTAATGCGGGGTGTTGGAGGGTTTAGAGAACTTTAACCATTATTTTAAACTTTATAGCTGTTGAAAAATTAGTTTTTTTTTTTAATCGTTAAGATGTGGACGCAAATCTTTGAATATGTATTATTTTAACGTTTTTAACTCAAATATTTGCTTCTGTTCCCTGCTGGAACTACATCATTTCAGATGGGAGTCGGTGCGGCCAAATGCATTATGTGGGGGTCCTTGAAATTAAACGGTTTGAGCACCACTGATTTCAGAAAACTGTTATGGTTTAAGAAGACATTAATCTGGTTCTCATCATGCAGGTCTTAATGAGTTCAAACCAAAAATTCCTTCTGAATGGAACACACAGAAACACGAGAACGGCCGCCTAAAAGGTTTTATACAGACGGGGGAGCTGCATGTGCGACAGAAACGGAACGCAAAAAAAGAAATGTTTTGCAAAATTGGATTCTAACTTCTGGGTGGAAAGCTGTGTTTTAGTCATTATGAGAGTCATTTTTAGAGCATTCGCTCGTGGTTCGGGGGGGGGGGGGGGGGGGGGGGGTTGTCTTTGAGGACTTAAAAGAAAAAAGAAGGGAAAAAAACGAAGAGAGAAACATAATTCTCTGAAGTTCTGAGTCCTTGTTTGGGTTGTTCTGAACCACATGAATGCTTCGTTTCTCCCCCCCCGGCTTCAGGCTGCGTAGGGAGGCGCCGTTCTGATTAGAGAGTGCTAGAGTGTGTTCGAGAGGCAGGGGTTGACATCCCGTAAGAGGGGGCACTTTTGGACGAAAATAGCAGATCTACAAGCTCACAGTAGAGCTTGTAGATCAGCTATTTTCAGGGCACGACCCTTACTTACTAAGGCCCCTTTTCCACTATGGGGTGGAACCAGAACCAGAACCAGAACTTTCCAGGACCCAGAACTACCAAGAACCATGTGTAGTTCCAGAACCAAGTTCTGCTTCCGTTTCCATATAACCAGAACCCCCCCCCCCCCCCTATTCCCCCACTGCTGAGTAGCTCGGCCAGCAGGGACACCCCCCCCCCCTCCTGGCACGGCCGGGGGGGTCCCGGAATACAGAGATATTCATGTTTAAATAATGACTGGTTATTATATTCAACAGTGGTGGAAAGTAGCTATGTATATAGTATTGTACTTAAATACATTTCGGCCATTTGAAAATAGACAATCTACAAGCTCGATGAGACACATGTGAGCTTGTAGATTGTCTATTTTCAAATTTATTTGCTTTATTGTACTTTTCTAAACCAATAATATGAACATATTTTCATATGCCACATGTCACATATGCCACAGCTGTCACATATATTTCCTATACATAATACATATACTGTATATGCACATACTGTAGTGTATGAACATGGATGCAGCATACATTCTGCATATAGGCTATATTTGCCGCTATATAGGCTATATTTGCCCCTTTCCATGTGGGGAGTGGGAAAACAGTAAAACACCCGTTTTAAATGCATTAGACCAGTTGTTCTCCAACCTTTACCTGTCTACAATATTTTGCTTAAACGGCAAGAGAAAAATAAATCTCGTATAGCTCATATGATGCTAAATGATAATCCACCTTTTGAATATAGCATTTAACATGAGTGTGGGTTGCAATTATAGTGCCTCTTGAGCAGATTGTGCCATAACATCCAGTCCAGTTGTAATGTCAATATCAAGAAATGTGCAAATACAAATCAGTTAACCGTTGTGCTAGTTGAATTTAATTATTCCAGTGTTTAGTATTGTGTACAGCACATTTCTAGTAATGATATGCCTAATGCCTTGCCCTGAAAAAAAAAAAAAGTCTAGTGCACACTACTGTCCGTGTATAAAACAATATACTCTACTAATCTCCAGTAGCATTAGCCTCATAATATTGTGCTTCTGTTCTGACAATTTAGAATAGATCATGGCTCTCTCGCACACACACACACACACACACCCCCCCGGACACCCCTCTCTGCAGTTAGCCTAGCTGTTAGCGGTAGAACAACAACTGCAAGCAAACTCGTCACGCACACACACACACGCTCTTTCTCTCCCTCTCTCGTGGCCATAGCGTTTCTGTGGGCTTTTCCAGGTTATTTTTCTGTGTGTCCGCAGCGCTGTGTCGCACTCAGAAGTTTAAAATGTGCGGTGTTGTGTTGTGTGGCTGACTGGCTGTGCGCTTCGCCTCGCTCCGGTCTCCTCAGTGTTGTCACCTCAGCTCAACCAATCGAGAGCAGCAGCGCTGCTGGCCCCGCCCATAGGTTCCCAGAACTCAGTGTTAGTACTACCTCAAAAGCAGGGCCGGAAAAAGGTTCTGAGAACCTGGTCTGAAACCGTGCCGTACCGCGCTGTGCGCTGTGGAAACAAACTCAGAACTAAAAAAAATAGGTTCAGGTTCTGGATAGTTCTGGTTCCACCCCATAGTGGAAAAGGGGCCTTACTTACTCCTCTGCGTCACCCCTTATGGGACATATAAGGCTTCGATGAGCGCTCTCCATTGCATCCGATCCCTGGCAGCATGTCAGCATGTTGCTCCTCTCCTCTCCCCAGGACAGGTTGATCTGTTCCAGCTCACTGCGTCACAGTTCAGCGCCAGGTGGTTTTGGGGCCTAGTCCCAGGTTTTCTTTTGCCTGGTGGTGGTGTCTCCATCTTAAGGCCACACTTTGTGATGCAGGTCCTGCTCCATCCTCAGTATACATTGTTTGATATTTTACCGGGCGGCGGTGGCTCAGGGGTAGAGTGGCTGGATGGCAACTGCAACGTCGCCTGTTCGAACCCGGGCTCCCCCCAGCGACGGCTCCAGAAGATTGTGACTGTGGGTGCTATGGAGGGGCTGGCTATTTAGAGGGGGGGGCTAATGAATCTTGCTTTACATAGAAGTCAGTCAATTTGGCTTGTTTGGAGGGGGGGCTTAGGGGGGGGGGGCTAAGCCTCCACCAGAGGGGGCTAAATCCCCTAAACCCCCCCCCCCCTTGCCCCCCCCCCCGGCTCCCCCAGAGTTAGTGTCGAAGTGTCCTTGAGCAAGGCACTGGACCCCAAATTGCTCCTGATGTGCTGGTTGGTGCCTTGCATGGTTTCCGCTGCCATTGGTGTGTGAATGTGTGTGTGAATGGGTGAATGTAATGACACAATCTATTAAAAGCGCCTTGGATAAAGGCGCTATATAAATGCACCATTTACCATTTATTCGCCCAAAAGATCTGACATTATACGTCTGAGGCATCTGTTGTGGAACACTTCTATTTTCCCACCCAGCACCCGGCACGACCCAGCACTCTATTTACTGGAGATGCGGTGTTTAATTAGTTCAATGCAAAATGCTTCGTTCAAGTTCAGGAGACTTGTGTGGCCCTGGTTTTGCCCTATAGTGGGTCTGATCGAGGGTAGCTATACTGGGACATGATGACACACTGACTGGGTCGCCTGAGTGAGGGGTATGATGTTGGAAGACCCGAAACCCTGGGATACATCACTGAGGATACGTCCCAGGTGATGACCTCGGGATACATCACTGAGGATACGTCCCAGGTGATGACCTCGGGGTACATCACTGAGGATACGTCCCAGGTGATGACCTTATAGGATACATCACTGAGGATACGTCCCAGGTGATGGCCTTGGGATACATCACTGAGGATACGTCCCAGGTGATGACCCCGGGATACATCACTGAGGATACGTCCCAGGTGATGACCTCGGGATACATCACTGAGGATACGTCCCAGGTGATGACCCCGGGATACATCACTGAGGATACGTCCCAGGTGATGACCCCGGGATACATCACTGAGGATACGTCCCAGGTGATGACCTCGGGATACATCACTGAGGATACGTCCCAGGTGATGACCCCGGGATACATCACTGAGGATACGTCCCAGGTGATGACCCCGGGATACATCACTGAGGATACGTCCCAGGTGATGACCCCGGGATACATCACTGAGGATACGTCCCAGGTGATGACCTTATAGGATACATCACTGAGGATACGTCCCAGGTGATGACCCCGGGATACATCACTGAGGATACGTCCCAGGTGATGACCTCATGATACATCACTGAGGATACGTCCCAGGTGATGACCTCAGGATACATCACTGAGGATACGTCCCAGGTGATGACCTCGGGATACATCACTGAGGATACGTCCCAGGTGATGACCTTGGGATACATCACTGAGGATACGTCCCAGGTGATGACCTCGGGATACATCACTGAGGATACGTCCCAGGTGATGACCTCGGGATACATCACTGAGGATACGTCCCAGGTGATGACCTTGGGATACATCACTGAGGATACGTCCCAGGTGATGACCTCGGGATACATCACTGAGGATACGTCCCAGGTGATGACCTTGGGATACATCACTGAGGATACGTCCCAGGTGATGACCTTGGGATACATCACTGAGGATACGTCCCAGGTGATGACCTTGGGATACATCACTGAGGATACGTCCCAGGTGATGACCTTGGGATACATCACTGAGGATACGTCCCAGGTGATGACCTTGGGATACATCACTGAGGATACGTCCCAGGTGATGACCTTGGGATACATCACTGAGGATACGTCCCAGGTGATGACCTTATAGGATACATCACTGAGGATACGTCCCAGGTGATGACCCCGGGATACATCACTGAGGATACGTCCCAGGTGATGACCTTGGGATACATCACTGAGGATACGTCCCAGGTGATGACCCCGGGATACATCACTGAGGATACGTCCCAGGTGATGACCTTATAGGATACATCACTGAGGATACGTCCCAGGTGCATCCATGTGATGTATTTTTGTTTTACCCTATACAGACAGATGCATGCAGGGGCTTGATGTGTATTAACTATTGCTGGAAAAAAGGAAAGTTAAAGGACAACTTTAGTTTTTTTCAACCAAGGTTCATGTTTTAGGTTGTTATTAGAGAAACTAAAAGGTGAATGTTAATTTTCTGTCATTTGCTGCTTTCTTTCGTTTTAGGGATTTTCGCCGTTTTTGACAGGGGGGCGGGGGCATTCGAGCATGGGGCTAAATATGTATTTCTTTACCATTTTTTATGGCGATTCATTTTTTTATTATTTACTATAGTCCTACTAGACACCAAGAAATTACATCTGGCCACAAAAGATCACAGGATCTACTGAATGTGACAAACTGACATATTGAGCCTATACACACAGTATAAGCCTTCCCCCCAGTAGGCTACCTTCACATTCAGTAGATCCTGTGATCTTCTGTGGCCAGATGTAATTTCTTGGGGTTTATTAGGACTATAGTAAATAATTAAAAAATAAATCGCCATAACATTTTGTCAAAAAATACATATTTAGCCCCATGCTCGAATGCCCCCGCCCCCCTTTCAAAAAGAGCTAAAATCCCTAAAACGAAAGAAAGCAGCAAATGAAAAAGAAATAACACTCATATTTTAGTTTCTCTAATAACAACCTAAAACATGAACCTTGGTTGAAAAAAACTAAAGTTGTCCTTTAAGCTTGGAACTTGGCCTATAGCTTGGCATCCATGCAATGTATTTTTATACTTACAGGAGCAATTCTCCTGAATGCTGCCTCAGTGTATAAATTAAAAGCGTTCAAAAGTTTACTTGGCATCGGAATATATACTTAGAGCAGTGTGTAAAAGTACTTGAATATATACTTAGAGCCGTGTGTAAAAGTACTTGAATATACTTAGAGCATCGGTTTAAAAGTACTTACATGGATGGTCACATGTTCCAAAATGTGTCAATTATTATTTTTTTTTTGAAAATGGAAGATCTACAAGCTTATGGTTTGAGACAAAAATATGAAATAGGTTAAATTGCTTTAGTGTACTGTACGTTTTGTAATAATCTAAATCTTCAAAGTAAAGTAGTGACTAAAGTAAATTACCTCAAAAGTGTATACTTAACAGTACTTGACTATACTTCCACTAGTTTTCCCATTCGAGTCACCATTTCCCGGGCCTTTATAACCGGCCTATTTCAACGCATCAGAGAGCCTATACCTTCATCAGAGAGCCTATACCTTCATCAGAGAGCCTATACCTTCATCAGAGAGCCTATACCTTCATCAGAGAGCCTATACCTTCATCAGAGAGCCTATACCTTCATCAGAGAGCCTATACCTTCATCAGAGAGCCTATACCTTCATCAGAGAGCCTATACCTTTCGTTCCACTTTAAGAAAGAGATGCTCTCCCCCTCCACTTGATTTGAGTTACAGCCCGACCATGCAGCCTCCCTCATACCTCCTATAAAAACAAATAGCGCAGAGCTTTTAACCAATTCTGAACGGGAACCCATTTTGGTGTTGGCATCATGTCGTGCTTTAGCTATTGAAAAATAGCAGATCTACAAGCTCGTATCGCGCCACCGAGTGGCGCGATACGAGCTTGTAGGTCTGCTATTTTTGAAAAAAATCAAAGAACGACGATTTTTAGAATCTGATCTCAGGTCAGAATGGGTTGATCAGACCAGCGTGTGTCCAGTGGAAACCTCGTATATGAATCTGATCTCAGGTCAGAATGGGTTAAAGATCAGCTAGGCGGCGAGGCACTGATGGAGTGTGGGCTCAGAAGGCTTTACAGGCAATTTCACAGTTGTTTTCATCGTGCCAGAAGTCTCATGAACTCAGCCCCGTGTTTCACACAATAATTCTCCAAGCATGGACGTCATGGCCGACGGAGGGCAGACATTTTTGAGGTGTCTGATATAAAAGAGCGCTGCAAAGATCCTGACATCCACTTCCCACCAGTGTTGTTTTTGGCCTCAAATTTCTATTTTAGTTTTAGTCTTTTGAATAGTTTTCATTTCGTTTTAGTCACATTTTAGTAACCTGGAATGTTCTAGTGTTTAGTCTAGTTTTAGTCGACTAAATGTCATTTGATTTTAGTCGACTAAATCTACAGTTGATTTAGTCGACTAAAATGTGTTTTGACAGGCCTTGATGTCGTTGTAATGACATATTTTACACTTTGGTTGCATGCTGAAAATGGCAGATATACAATCTCACAACGCGTTGCAGCGCGACGCGTTGTGAGATTGTATATCTGCTATTTTCAGCATGCAACCCAGCATAAAACTGGATCTCTTGTCCACTAGTCCCTTCCTAACATTTTAGTCTATAGTTTTTATTTGTTGACGAAATTGTCAGTATATTTAGTCTTAGTTTTAGTCATCATAGCTTAGTTTTTATTTAGTTTTAGTCAGTGAAAAAAGGTAGTCGACGAACATTTTTCGTCTTAGTTTTAGTCGACGAAAACAACACTGCTTTCCACTGAGCAAATAGACGGCTGTTTGACGTGCGTCTAAAAAATGCCGACGACTCTGAACCCCCTAATTGCTCCCGACGATGTGCTGGTTGGTGCCTTGCATGGTTTCCCTCGCCATCGGTGTATGAATGTGTGTGTGAATGGGTGAATGTAATGCACAATATGAATCTATGTAAAGCGCCTTGGATAAAGGCGCTATATAAATGCACCATTTACATAGAAGTCAGTCAATTGGACCTCATGTAGAAACATGAGGTTTTTCAGAAAACTGTCAGGATCTAGAAGACTTTTTTTTTTAAATGGGTTCTAGTGAAGGAACAGCAGGCATGTTTCTATTTGTGTCATTGTGTGTATACTTAAATGAAGGTTAAACATGCAGAGGCATGTTTTGGGAGCGGATATTTCTGCCCTCCAGTATAAGGCCAGGGCTGTCAGACTAAATTTAGGTCATCGGCCGGATTTGGTCCAAAATACGACGTTGTGTGGGAGAAATTACTTTTTGGCTGAGTGTCTGCCGCATGCAGGCAGGCTCCCCCAATGCTGCACGAATCCTGCCTTAACCCATTCTGACCTGAGATCAGATTCATACGAGGTTTCCACTGGACACACGCCGGTCTGACGAACCCATTCTGACCTGAGATCAGATTCTAAAAATGTCAGTCGTTCTTCGATTTTTTAAAAAATAGCAGACCTACAAGCTCGTATCGCGCCACTCGGTGGCGCGATACGAGCTTGTAGATCTGCTATTTTTAAATAGCTAAAGCATAACATGATGCTGACACCAAAATGGGTGCCCGTTCAGAATGCCTTAACCCATTTTGGACTGAGGTCAATAAAAAAAAGGTTTCTAAATCCTAATATCTTTCCGAAAACCCCATGTTTCTATGTCAGCGGTGCTCAACCTTTTTCATGTCAAGGACCCCCAGAATTATCTCTATTGGGCCACGGACCCCCTCATCTCAAAATATGTAGTTCCAGGGACCCCCCCAGAAGCAAATATTTTCGTTAAAAATGTTCGCTCTGAAATATATATTCAATGATTTGCGTCACATTTTTCAAAAATAGCAGACCTACAAGCTCGTACACACTAAACCCAAGAGTTTAGGTTATAAACAGTTTTAAACACATATTTGTAACACTTTTTAAACGTCACAGTGTTTAGATTATAAACAGAAGAACATGTTTAGTCGCCTGTAACACTTTTTAAACGCATAAACGTGTTTAGTTTTTACAATCAAAGTCAGTCATATTATAGGTGTTTAGAATTCGAACACTAGGTGTTCTCATGAGGTGTTTGAGTGAACTCGTGTTCTACTGTATTTTATGACCATTAATAAACATTTGGCATTTTATTATTACACACATGGTGTTTAGGTTTAAACGCGTCACATGTTCCAGGGATTTACAGTGTAGCGCGCCACTCGGTGGTGCGCTATGAGCTTGTAGATGTGCTATTTTTCAATAGCTAAATTATAACATAATGTTTGAAACACCAAAAAAGGGTTCCCGCCCAGGATGGATTAAATAGGTTTCTTTGGTCAGAACACACGAAACATGATGGTTACAAAATTACAGATTTTCCCCATTCCAGGTTTTTAGGAATGAAACAGTAACGTGTACAGTAATGTGTACAGTATACCAGACTGGTTCTCAACCTTTCATGGCACGCACTTGGAAAATGTCATAAATGTTTGCATCTGAGCACTTATACATATATATATACCATGGCAGCCACGTTACTGTAACTGTATTGTGTGTGTGTGTGTGTGTGTGTGTGTGTGTGTGTGTGTGTGTGTGTGTGTGTGTGTGTGTGTGTGTGTGTGTGTGTGTGTGTGTGTGTGTGTGTGTGTGTGTGTGCGCGCATGTGTGTGCGTGTGTGTGTGTGTGTGTGTGTGTGTGTGTGTGTGTGTGTGTGTGTGTGTGTGTGTGTGTGTGTGTGTGTGTGTGTGTGTGTGTGTGTGTGTGTGCGCATGTGTGTGCGTGTGTGTGTGAGAGAGCTTTTCATCTGCAGTGTCTAAACCAGGGGTCTGCAACTATTCAAAAATGTTTTTCATAGTAGTAAAAATCACACCAGTGTGAACCAAGTGGTGCAACTCCCGTCTATTGGTTCTCTGTATCGTTCCAATTTGTATCGTTCCAATTTCTTCTCTGTATCGTTACAATTTGTTCTCTGTATCGTTTGCGTCCAGCAGGTGGCAGCCATGTCACATACTTCTCTCGTTCCAATTTCACACATGCGCACACCACTCATGCTCATAGTTACAGGTAGGTACACAGGTACACAGCTACACGGACATTGCAAGCTGGATGTAGGAGTGGTTGCACCACTCAAAAAAAAGGCAAAGAAGATTAGGGATAAGGGGTTTAGCTGTGTCGAAAATGGAGCCCAAAGTGCCATGTTTGTATTTTCTAAATAGGCAGTGCAGTGCCACGTCAATTGTCAACGTTAATTTTAATGACACCACATAGACACAAATGTAAAAAGCTGATCCTCATCCTGATGCCTGAAGAAGGTCAGTAGACCGAAAGCTTGCTAAATAAATACATCGATTGTGCACATACAGATCTGAGTGTGCGGAGCTTCCCTTTATTTTTCCAAAGACACCACATAGAAAATTCCAACATATTTAGATTGTACACAAAATAAATATAACCTTTTCCCTTCCTTTTAAAAATGTCGTCTCACATTGTTATACATGACGATCATTAGAGTCAGAGCAATAACTCGACTCTCTCCCCATGCAGTCGGAGTTCAGAGTTTTAATGAATGTGGAATTATGTGCAGGATGTAATGTACATACAAATGTGAGGGTCTTTATTTATTTGACTATGTTTTCTTTTAAATAGTTGCCAAAAAAAAGCCTGTCTCTCACACTTACGCCAGTGTGCCAGTGATCACCATCCTCGGTGCCAATGTTGGTGCCACCGGTGCCCAAAGGTTGCCTACCTTGCCTATACTAACCCATGTTGGGACGGGAACCCCTTTTGGTATTAGCATAATGTTATGCTTTAGCTATTGAAACATTAAAAAAATAGCAGACCTATACAAGCTCGTAGCGCGCCACTCGGTGGCGCGCTATGAGCTTGTAGATCTGCTATTTTGAAAAATCGAAGAACGACTGACATAGAAACAATAGCTTTTTCAGAAAACTGTCAGGATGTAGAAGACATTTTTTAGAATCTGATCTCAGGTCAAAATGGGCTAAACAACCAGAGAGCTTTCAGCTCACGTATTGTTTGGTATACAGCACTGTGATGAGCGAGTGTGTCCATCCATCCATCCATCTTCAACCGCTTATTCGTAGTCGGGTCGCGGGGGCAACAGCTCCACCATGAGAGCTTCAGACTTCCCTCTCCAGAGCAACATCAGTGACTTCCTCCTGGGGGGATTCTGAGGCATTCCAAGGCCAGTGAGTCGATGTGTTTCCTCCATCTGCGCCTTGGTCTGCCCCCCCCCCCCCCCCCCCCCAGGGGTCTCCTCACATGTGGGATGTGCGTTAAGGACCTCCCCTAGGGAGACGCCTGAGAGGCATCCTAACCAGATGCCCAAACCACCTAATATATAAGCTGGCTCCTTTCCAGGCGAATTCGTGTGCACATGGCACTGTAAAATCAGTATTACCATATTAACATTTGAACCAACTTGAACAATTATCAGTAAAACAGTTACCATAACAAAAATAAGGCAACTTCTATGGGCTACATCTGCTTAGGGTTGGTTGAGAATCCACCACCTGAATGAACCCTTTTCAGTAGCATACAGTATATAGCTTGAGTCACATGGTAGATCTCTAGGTTTATCTGGTTCTATAGCTTCGTGTTGACTGCAAACAATAGTTAATCTAACATGACTCAACAGGTAAAAACGATCGGGGGGGACAGGGGGACGAGGGACGGGGGACGGGGGGGCGACTCCTAAGTCAGGTATTACGATAATAGATTGTTTGCCGAGCCTCGCTAATGCTTTTCAACCAAACGTGTGCAAGCTTTTAATCCAGTCGTAAACAACGGTCGTCATGGTGGTTAAAAAAGAAACACCTCAACCACCACCACCACCTTCACCTGCTGTGCACATCCAGTTGATTGATGAGTTGGACCTGGCTTTATGTATAGGTCAGGGGTCAGGGGTCTATGTTTTTCCTTTAGCTGAAAGAGAGACAAAGCAGGAACCCTCCGTCCGTCCCGATCAAGGATCAAGGACCAAATATTTGCATTTCGATTTTGGTCTGTTTGGTGTTCACACAGGACTAAATTACATAGAACCAAATATGTAAACAAATGTCAACGCGGTGGCTCAGGGGTAGAGTGCCTGGATGGTAACCGTAAGGTTGCCAGTTCGAACCCGGGCTCCCCAGAGTTACTGTCGAAGTGTCCTTGAGCAAGACACTGAACCCCTAATTGCTCCCGATGTGCTAGTTGGTGCCTTGCATGGTTTCCGCTGCCATCGGTGTGTGAATGTGTGTGTGAATGGGTGAATGTAATGCACAATCTCTGTAAAGCGCCTTGGATAAAGGCGCTATATAAATGCACCATTTACCAATGGCACGTGGACATGTTAAGCGAACCAAATGGTGAAAAAAAGAGAAAAGAGGTAATTTTTGATCGAGGGGAAAAATAACATGAGGGGAAATCACACTTTTTGGGCACAACCTTTAGTAGTTCATTCACACAGAGAGAGAGAGAAGAAGAGAACGGCAACAACTTGCTATTGCATTCATTCTAAATACTTATTTTATAAGCCAAAAGAGCAACAGATGAACAGTGGGGCAGGTGTTTTGAACTAACAAACCATCCCAGATAAATGTGTTCCATGTGTGCACCTTAACCCGGTTAGATATATGTTATCTCAACGCATCAAATCGGCGGGCAATTTGTCATATTATGGTTTAAACTTGAAGCCGTGTTCCGTCATTTTACACTTGGTTGCATGCTGAAAATAGCCGATCTACAAGCGTCAGCAAGTGATGGCATCAAGGCCCGCCAAAAAAATG
>NC_139700.1:53240876-53258376 GCF_964188405.1 Protomyctophum parallelum
TGCTTGTACTGTAAATTGTCTGCATTTCTATAGTGCCTTTATCCAACGTGTTTCACCACTTCACACACACAGACGGTGGTATAGAAACCATGCCAGGCGAAAGAAAACCAACCTGTTCATCAGTGTCTTCATGCTCAAGGACACTTCTATACACAAAGCCAGTAATCTATCTAACTGATTGACTGACTGACTGACTGACTGACTGACAGACACGGGGGAATCCTGTCTCCATGTCTGCTCTTGGCTTTTTTGGTGTCAGCATCATGTTATGCTTTAGCTATTGAAAAATAGCAGATCCACAAGCTCATAGCGCGCCACCGAGTGGCGCGCTACGAGCTTGTAGGTCTGCTATTTTCCTCAATTCCCTGGAATTGAGGCACTTTTTCCCAGCCTGAGTCACAATATGTATACGGATTTTGGACTTGTTTTATAGGTGTCGGTGTACGGGAATTGCCAATCCTTGCTTGGGTGAGATAGGCTGGATAGAGCGTCGCAGTACCGCCCCCCCCCTCGAGAGACCCGGAAATAATTCCCCGTTCATTTTCCTCATAAACTTTTCAGAAAGTATTTATTTAAAGACGTTTTACGCCGCGGACAAAGACAACTCTTGTGTAGTGAAAAATCATGACAACAAACACAATGTTTTGGGGCCGAACAAAGAATTAGAAAGTAGAAAACAAACGGCAGGTTAGAAAACTTTTTCTTTTGTTGTTTTTCTTCTTTGTAATTATTTGTTTGGTCCAAATATTGTGTTTCGTTGTCACGACGATTTGTCACGACTCGAGTTTGGCTTCGTACGAACGACGCTTATAAAAGGTCTTTAATTAAATACTTTTTGAAATGTCTATGCAGGGAAAAATGCATTGGGAATCATTTCCTGGGCCTGGCGTCGTCATGAAAAGGGGACACTCTATAATTAACACATCTTTCCAAAGCCCAAACATCCGTACAGTATAGTAAAGAGCTGTGTTTAGTGTCCCTCCCCCCCCCCCCCCCCCCCACCCTATCCTCAGTCAGATCAATAGTCATGTTTAAGGGCTTAGCTGTACATGCAGGCTCAATAAACACATGCATTGTGGTTTGGAGGCCTGCTGGGCTCTGGGCTCTGCTGGGCTCTGCCCCGGATCAATGCTGTAGTTAAACGCTGATTAATACTCATTAGAGTTGATGAAGACGAATGGTGCCAGAGGCACGCACGCAGCGCCGTTTAATGACAACGCACGCACACACGCACACACACAGAGAGAGAGTAATCTCTCGCCCAACACGTATTGATGGTGGCGCAGGGAGGGAGGGAGGGATGGAGGGGGGAGAGAAAGACGGAGTTATAGTGTAGGGGGGCTTTGGCGTGCATGCTTAATGGCGATAAGCAAGCTCTCACTCATGCACTCCCATCTGCCCTCCACTCTGTCCTTCCCTCCTGTGTTCTATCACTCAATGATTCTCTCTCTCTCTCTCTCTCTCACACACACACACACACACACACACACACACACACACACACACACACACACACACACACACACACACACACACACACACACACACACACACACACACACACACACACAGCCAGCCAGCTGTCTCTGTAGCCTATCTCTCCCTTTTCTTCTCTTTATTAGCCTGCATGTCTCCTCAGAAAGAGTCGTGTGTGTGTGTGTGTGTGTGTGTGTGTGTGTGTGTGTGTGTGTGTGTGTGTGTGTGTGTGTGTGTGTGTGTGTGTGTGTGTGTGTGTGCGTGCAGCTGTGTGGGTGGTGGTTGTAGATGCTCATCGATTCTTCCCTGTCTCTCTCTCTCTGTGTAAATTGTTCCCACAGTTGGAGCTGCATCTCAACATCCCACTCCATCCATCTCTCACTCTGTGTGTGTGTGTGTGTGTGTGTGTGTGTGTGTGTGTGTGTGTGTGTGTGTGTGTGAGAGAAAGGACAACCTACAACATGTCTTATCGACGTGGGGTGTGGGGACCCCCAGGGGTCCTTAGGGTTGGTACCAGGGGGTCCCCGGCTAAATGTGTTATATAGCGTCACAATCAGTTGAACCTATTCAAACCATATTTTATACTTTGCTATTCAAAGTAATATAGTATATATATATATATAATCTTGAAAGGAGTGTTAATCATTGAATATATTATTTTTTTATTAACTTAAAATCTTTGCTTCTGGAGATCCCTGACACAAAATATGTTTGAGACAACCAAATACATACTGTATATAATTGTGTCACTTGTAGTTTACTTAACTTATTATTGCTAGATAAACATTTTCTGTTGTTCTTACTTACTGTAAATCGCTCTGGATTAAGATTGTCATTTTGGTGGTCCATATACGTACATTATACAGTAACATTGAAAAAGTTTGACAGTTAACACAGTATATTGTTAACATAATGCCGTTGGTTAAAATAATGTTTTATTTATTAAATGAACTCCAGATTTATGTAGGCATGAGCAACGACAAAGGTTCAAGGTTAACTTTATTGTTAACCTGACGCTGCCAGATCCAAGAAGCTTGCTACACAAAATTTGTTTCACAGCTTATTGGGATCTGGGATCGCGGAAGCAAATTCGATGACGGGGCTGTTCCTTTTTTTCAAGATACTTGGTAGATGATTGGATGGGACCGTCTGTCTATCACCGTGTGGGCGTGCAAACACAACCAATCATATTGACGTGTCTATATAGCTTCACATCCGGTTTCGCACATATCCCGCCCTTAGCTCACGCTGATTGGTCCGGTACGGAACGGATTTTTGTCAGCTCAACTCCCTGAGAGATCCCAGATGATTGCTGTGTTGGGGAACATGGTTACCCAATACCGCCCTCATCTGGCAGCGTCAGGTTAGGTTATTGTCCCTTGGCGGGGGGAATTGGTTTGCAGCCAGATAATAGTACAAACACATCAAACGACGTTCAACAGATCATTAGTAAACACTCAATCCATCCTGAACGCTTTGTTTTCTCATCTTTATTGGATTTGTTTTCTTTATCTTCCACACAGCAGCAAATAGATAATTTGCATCTCTGAAAAGTCAATAGTGAGATGGATGTTTTACTACAGTATGGATGTTTGAGATGTTTTGCACAGATTTATCACAGCGCTCGGACAAAAGACCCCCTCCCTCCCTCCCGATCCCAGCTCTCTCTCTCTCTCACTTATTTATTTTTTTCTATTTCAAAAGGCTTCATTGGCAATGATAAATATGTTCTACATTGCCAAAGCGTACATACAACAAAACAAAGGTCAACATTGCCATCGCGCACACAGAGACAACAACAAACATCCCAACAATAATGAACAACAAGCAATGCAGTATAACAATGAAAATGAATTAACAAACAGTTTCATGAACACAGGAAATTATGTTGTATAATCCAAAGTGCAGTGGACTATCTGCATGCATTTTGGATTACAACGTCATTCATCATTGGAATTAACAAACAGAAACATAACAGCAACTTAACCCATTCTGACGAGGCACCCATTTTGGTGTCAGCATCATGTTATGCTTTAGCTATTTAAAAATAGCAGATCTACAAGCTCATATCGGCGCCACCGAGTGGCGCGATATGAGCTTGTAGGTCTGCTATTTTGAAAAATCGAAGAGCGACTGACATTTTTAGAATCTGATCTCAGGTCAGAATGGGTTCATCAGACCAGTGTGTGTCCGGCGGAAACCTCGTATGAATCTGATCTCAGGTCAGAATGGGTTGACCCTGTTCAGCCAGATATACCTGTCCCTTCTCTCTCTCTCTCTCTCTCTCTCTTACTAGTAGTATAGTAGTACTTAGTTACTACGACTTATTGCATGACCCAACGTTGTCTCACCCTGAGCAAGCGTGTTTGTGACAGTGCCAACGAAAATCTATACGCTTAACTGCAAGAGCTGTCAGGCAGACCCAGGCTCTATGGGTCGGGCGACCATCTGCCTCGACCATGTCGGGGAGCAGAAAGCATAGATTTATATATATATATATTTAAGAAAGGCTTGATGGCTCGCCTGCACTGCTGGCCAGTGGCTGGATGGATGGTGTAACCGCAAGGTTGCCAGTCTAGTTTTAGTCGACTAAACGTCATAAGATTTTAGTCGACTAAATCTACAGTTGATTTAGTTGACTACAATGTATTTTGGCCGGCCTTGATGCCGTCGTAATGGCTGATTTTACACTTGCTGAAATAGCTGATCTACAAGCTCACAACGCGTCGCAACCAAGTGTAAAATGACTTATACTGGATCTCTTGTCCACTAGTCCCTTCCTAACATTTTAGTCTAGGTTTTATTGTTGACGAAATTGTCAGTATATTTAGTCTTAGTTTTAGTCATCGTAGCTTAGTTTTCATTTAGTTTCCATTTGTTTTCGTCAGTGAAAATAGGTAGGTTCGACGAACATTTTTTCGTCTTAGTTTTAGTCGACGAAAACAACACTGCCCAAGACAGAAGTGAAACGTTACCTTTTTTGAGGAATATTATACGCTTCATATGTTGTTGTTGCTGTTGGGTGGAAACCTAATTTATTAAACTCTGTCTCTCTCTCCCTCTCCCTCTCCCTCTCCCTCTCCCTCTCCCTCTCCCTCTCCCTCTCCCTCTCCCTCTCCCTCTCTCTCTCTCTCTCTCTCTCTCTCTCTCTCTCTCTCTCTCTCTCTCTCTCTCTCAGATGTGACTATGAGAAGGAGTATGACCCGTACCCTGATGATGACCAGTGTGACAGGTACAGTTGGTTTCAGTCAGTGTTGTTTTCGTCGACTAAAACTAAGACGAAAAATGTTCGTCGACTAAAACTAAATAAAAACAAAATATATGATGACTAAAACTAAGACTAAATATACTGACAATTTCGTCAACAAACAAAAACTAGACTTAAATGTTAGGACGGGACTAGTGGACAAGAGATCCAGTTTTATGCTGGAAAAATAGCAGAAATATAGCAGAAAATAGCAGATCTACAATCTCACAACGCGTCGCGCTGCGACGCGTTGTGAGATTGTAGATCTGCTATTTTCAGCATGCAACCAAAGTGTAAAATATGTCATTACAACGACATAAAGGCCTGTCAAAACACATTTTAGTCGACTAAATCAACTGTAGATTTATTCGAATAAAATCGTATGACATTTAGTCGACTAAAACTAGACTAAACACTAGAACATTCCAGGTGACTAAATGTGACTAAAACTAAGTGAAAACTATGCAAAGAGACTATGACTAAAACTAAAATAGAAATTTGCTGCCAAAAACACAGTGCAGTCTAAATGAATGAATGAAGGAAGAGATAGAGAAGAGGGGGGGGGGGATCTGACAATTGTTCCACCACTTCATCACTTTCAACCTATCTTCATATAACTGGTACCCCCAATTGGTACCGCCATATCTCTACCTCATATCTACCCCATATCTCCCTCCTGGTACCCCATATCTCCCTCCTGGTACCCCAATATCTCCTCCTGGTACCCCATATCTCCCTCCTGCTCCCCCATATCTCCCTCCTGGTACCCCATATCTCCCTCCTGCCTCCTCCCTGCACAGACAGACGGAGGACCCCATACTGTATAGTGTATACAGTATCTTGTGTAGCTGTGTGTGTGATAACAGCTAGCTTTATTGAGCGTGAAAAAGAAAAGAAGGTCGTGTTGGAAGTGAAGTGCCGTGGCATTGTTCATTGTTCCAGTGGGGGGGGGGGGGGGTTCCACTTCAACGAACGGGGGGGCTAATTTGCTTGGCTTTGATTGGAGGGGGGGGGGGGGGGGTGGGGGGGGGGGGGTGGGGGGTTCTAGACCGCCCGGCAAGGCTGCAGAGGAGGAGGGAGATAAGAGAAGAGAGAGAGAGAGAGAGAGAGAGAGAGGCAAGAGGGAAGGGAGAGGGAGAGAGAGAGAGAGAGAAGAGAGAGAGAGAGAGAGAGAGAGAGAGAGGAGAGAGAGAGAGAGAGAGAGAGAGATAGGAGAGAGAGAGAGAGGAGAGAGAGAGAGAGAGAGAGAGAGAGAGAGAGAGAAGAGAGAGAGAGAGAGAGAGAGAGAGAGAGAGAGAGAGAGAGAGAGAGAGAGGTGAAAGCCTTACGATGTGTCTATGTATATCGTGTAATCTGTAATGTATTGTATACTTTCGATTGTATACTTTTATGAATCTGTGCTCCAAACCATGTGATCATGGTCGTGAGTTAAATAAATGATGATGATGATGAGCTTGCAGGATCGGCCGATTTATATCGTTGCTGTAAAAAACCTCTTATCTCCATATTCAAGCTTTAGCCCCCTCTGGTGGAGGCTTAGCACCCCCCCCCCCCTAAGCCCCCCCCCCCCCCCCCCCCCCCCCCCCTCCTCCAAACAAGCCCAATTGACTGAGTGAAGAAAATCGATGAAAGTGATAAACAAGCGGAAATGCACTCCTCCTCCTGGGTTGTTGTTGTTGTCTGCAGGTCAGCGCAGAGGAGAACATTAGAAAAGAGATGAAGTAGCCGTGCACACTCACTCATAGCTTAAATGTGTTAAATTTATGCCTTCAATATTTCAAACTTAAACGGAGGAAAAAACAAAGTGGAATCTGACCGTATACCTGCCAGAGATGTGAAAAGGAGCCCTTGAAGGGTGTTTTGTTTTCTGTTCTGAGGCCATATCTTTCTTCTTTAAGTATAATACTTAACACCAAAAGCGGTTCCCGTCCAAAATGTGTTAACTGGCCTGGTTGCGTACTGTACTGTACAGTACGTCCTAGCGTATGTATTCACAGCCGGTAACAAGCATTGACGGCTATAAGCTCTCTCTCAGGAATACTGAAGGTGACAACCTCTCTCTCTTTCTGTTTGTGCACGCTAGGGAGGGAGAGAGTACTCAGCACTTTGAGAGTACTGAGAGTACTGAGAGTACTGAGAGTACTCAGCACCGCTAGGGAGGGAGAGAGTACTCAGCACTTTGAGAGTACTGAGAGTACTGAGAGTACTGAGAGTACTCAGCACCGCTATGGAGGGAGAGAGTACTCAGCACTTTGAGAGTACTGAGAGTACTGAGAGTACTGAGAGTACTGAGAGTACTCAGCACCGCTATGGAGGGAAAGAGTACTCAGCACTTTGAGAGTACTGAGAGTACTGAGAGTACTGAGAGTACTCAGCACCGCTAGGGAGGGAGAGAGTACTCAGCACTTTGAGAGTACTGAGAGTACTGAGAGTACTGAGAGTACTGAGAGTACTCAGCACTGCTAGGGAGGGAGAGAGTACTCAGCACTTTGAGAGTACTGAGAGTACTGAGAGTACTGAGAGTACTCAGCACCGCTAGGGAGGGAGAGAGTACTCAGCACTTTTCAGATCATATAAAAAAAAGTAAAAAAAAACCTACACCGTAAGGTGAGGAAAATGAGCGTTTTATACCCGGGGAAATAAATAAATGTGCCACCGCGCAGTTTAGTATAGTGTGGAAATTGTTGACAGTTCAGTAAAAGGCCATTTGGGGCTGGTTATAAATCATAAGCTCTCAAACACAATTCCCCATCACAGCCTCAGGTACTGTATATAATATATATCTGCGTCTGCAGAGTCAAATGCTTCTGGATTAATTTTTATTTGATGATGCCGCGAACACCGTGACTACAGTGTATATATAGTCTAGTGGAAGAAGTGCCCGGTTTTAAAGTGAAAGCCTCACTATGTAACTTATATTTGAATGAACAAAATGTTCTTTTGTCCGATCTCTATGATGGTATAGAGTTATGTTGATACGATATAACTTAATAAATGGTAAATGGTGCATTTATATAGCGCCTTTATCCAAGGCGCTTTACATGGATTGTGCATTACATTCACCCATTCACACACACATTCATACACCGATGGCGGCGGAAACCATGCAAGGCACCAACCACCATCAGGAGCAATCAGGCGTTCAGAGTCTTGCTCAAGGACACTTCGACACCAACTCTGAGGGAGCCCACAGGGTTCGAAACTGGCAACCTTGCGTTTACCATCCAGCCACTCTATACCCCTGAGCCACCGCCGCCCCACAATAAGGGCCTTTCTCGGCCCCACCCCTCTCCCATGTGTTTATATTGTGTTTAAGGATCCAAGATGGCCGCAGCAGGAGGTGAGCGGGTGGCGAGTGAACTATTCCCAAGCAATGTCTGACATGAACTTCCGCCTTCCGTGGCAGCCGCGCTCTGATTGGTCTATGGACAGCAGCAATGGTGGCCCAGCATAACTCGCCTTTCTGCGATTAAATAGCAGTTTCATTAAGTTTTAATATACTTTTAGACTAACGAAAACATGTAATTATATAATATGTTGTTAAATAAAAACATCACGTCTTTTAATATACGTGGAGACGGAGCAGCGTCTGCGCGCGTGTGTGTGTGTGTGTGTGAGAGAGAGAGAGAGAGAGAGAGAGAGAGAGGAATACATACTGTACTCTACTATATAAGTCTATAGGCCTACTACACTGTTAGACTATTTGTTACTTTAATTGCAGCACCAACAGATAATAATATAAATATAAAAGGCATGTAATAAATATGACATGATTAATTTTATTTTTTATAATAATGGCCTATTACTAAGGATGCCTAAATACACAAATTTGTACTTTCTTTACAGAAGGCGCCATAGCGAATTAGTCATTATATATACACATGATTGTTATATAAATTAATATAGTTATAACTCTATTTATAGGTGACAGGTAAATGTTAGTCTTTGGTTAAATCTAACCATATATAAACTATTCATTCATCAGTATTCAGGTGAAGCAGTATAACAATGACTGACACACACCCCCCCCCACACACACACACACACACACACGCACGCACACACACACACACACACACACACACACACACACACACACACACACACACACACACACACACACACACACACACACACACACACACACACACACCACACACTTTATTTTGCCGCCATCTGGTGGTCATTCTACGTTCAAGGGACAAGATTGGACCGTGAAGACTGCACCCGCGCGCGAAAGAAGACAGGCGTTCATATTTTTCAGATGCATACTTTGCATAGTTTTTATTTTTTATAAAAGGACAACATGACTTCCACTACAGCTGTGCCCGTGATAAATGCAGATCACAACTATGCAGCTACAACAGTTGGGTAGGTTATTTAGTGTTGGCTAGCCCAAACATTCAATTCATCAGAATCGAAATGTTTTGGCTATACTTTCAGTACTTCTAATCAAATTGATTTATCACAGCACATTTAAAAACTCATTGTACCACAGTGCTTCACAGGTCAGAAAGATCAATACAGTAGGCCTACAATACAATTGAATATAAGACAGTCAAAAATGAAAACAAAGTATGTACCAATGATGCTGGACTTTATAGCCTACTTTAGATAACAAATGCTCAATAGTTTTGTTTTGAACAGCACTTCCATTCATCATTGTTCTTATGGCCTAGCCTACAACTATTTGTTGTAGTTATAGCACATTATATACATATGTATAGTATAATATAGTATGCATAGTTTATATAGTTTCATTATATAGATACTCCACTGTTAAGTTCTTAGCTTACCCATGTTTCATGATAACTATTTTTTATGTATGGATGGGATGTAGGCCTATGCCATGCTTTTTTATTGCGTAATGTAAATCGCTCTGGATTAAGAGTGTCTGCTAAATGTCTAAATTGTAAATTTGTTTACAGACTGGACCCCATCAGCAATGATGGGGCTAATGCAAAAGCAAGGTAAAATAGTAATATACCACCCCAGACATCTCCAAGATTATCATGTGAACTGCTTTATTTTGAATAGTAGAGGCTGGCTGTGATGCTTTTTTTAATTATTCCAGAATGGTGTGCTCAGGAGCTATAGCAGAGAACCTGGATAGTTATCCGCAGTTGAAGGTAATGTGATAAGCAAGTCTATATTTGATATACAGCTTTATTCCAAATATCACAAAATCAAATGTGATGGTACTTTTACACTTAAGACTATAAAACGGAAACATAACGTACATTGAAGGACGGCTAATTATAGACACTAATTTCCAAGAGTATGCTTTCCATATTCCATATTTTGTCATCACAACTCCAACCTCTAGTCTAGGCCTACCTGGCCAATTAAATGTAATCTTAATCCATTTTCTAGAGTGACCTACCTCCTGATTACACATACCATGTGTGTCACTTCCATGAGATGCCAACTGCTTTTAGGGATCACACATGCTTTGAAGCACTCATCAGAGTCCAAGTTCAAACCATGGAACAAGCAAAGGAGTGGGTGAAAGCATACAAGCAGTCAGGGGTGACATGGAGGGTTGAGTCAACCAAACCCCGTAAAGGCCAACGTATTTTGTACAAGGTAAAATCAATTGTTCTTCATTTTTGTGACATTGTAGATACATCAATGGTTTGAAATGACAAGTTAACAATTGCAGAAGTTAAGGAAGCCACATTCACTGTTCAAATAACTATCACTTGCAATTTAATAAACTAATTTGAATATGTCATTTTGTTTAGGCTACATACAAGTGTCAACATCTTATTCATGCACGGTCTCTCACAGCAAATAAGAGAGAGTCTTCTAAAAACACAGGCTGTGAGGCAAGAATGTGTGTGACTCTTAAGAAGTGCCAAAGATCAAATGGGGAAATCAGCAAGTGAGTTTCATACTGTACATGGAAGTGATACTAGTTCTACAGGTAGCTGTCATAAACTGTGCATGATATGGTTATACAATATTTTTGACAGGACTCAAGACCAACACCTGCCAGACTTCCCCCTTGAAGTTAGAATTCACAACAAACACAACCACAACCTGTTTATCGCGGACGCCCTCAAACACAGAGATGTTGGAGAGAATGCCATTGAGAGTCTCATCAAACTTTTCGACATTGGCCACTCCGCTACATCTGCTCTAAGTGTGTTAAAGCATGATCTCCAAATCCAGTATGCAGAGAGGTACCTTTATGCCTCAGCCAACCGGGAGATCTGCCCAGACATCAGCTTTGTACAAAGGTGTCTTAACATTTATTATTATAGTATTTTATTTGGTCAACGGTGTAGGCAGGTATTCAAAATGTTTTATATTATTCATAGTCCATTAGTCAATTAAAAAAAAAAATCTAAATCTGGCTACCAAGTATTTAGTCGACAATAACCCTTACACTTTAATACTGTAGCCAGGCACGGACTGACTTAATGTTATCGTTTTTTCCAGACTGTTCCAAAGAGTATCTAGGGCAGAGTATGGGGCACAAAATGGCCCATCCATGTTGGAATCCTTAGAACGCCAGGTCCAGGAGTACAATATCAAGTGCTCAGACATTTGTGCAAAGATGGTTACGTCCACTTCAGGAGCTCCACTATTGGCCATATGCTCCCCACTGATGAAGCGTGTGCACAAAATGAATAAGCACAGTGGAGAGCTCTGCTTCATAGACTCGTCTGGAAATATGGACAGGGAGAACTGCAGAGTATTCCTCCTGCTGACTCACAGCTGCGCTGGTGGTCTCCCCCTTGGAATCCTTATGGCCCAGTCCGAGAACCAAGCTACCATCGTGGAAGGGCTAGAGCTCCTCAAAGAGCTAGTCGGAGGGGACGGTTTTTCTGGAAATGGGCAGGCAGGACCTTCTGTGTTCATCACAGACGACTGTGCTGCAGAAAGAGGAGCTCTCAACCAGGTGTTTCCAGCGGCCACACTTCTCCTCTGTTCTTTCCACCTCCTTCAGGCAGTCTGGAGGTGGCTCTGGAGAAAGGAGAGCTGTGTGGCAAAAGCAGACAAACAGACTCTGTTTGCAATTATTAAAGATATGCTGTACAGCCAGGAAATCACAGATGTTGAAAGGCTCTATCTGCAGGCCAAGTCACATCCAGTCGCTGTGAGGTTAGTGTGCACTTTGAGACAGGCAAGCAGGTTTAACTGATGAAGGTGCTTAGCTTAGACAGATCTTAATTTCAGAAGACTATACAATATCCACTAATACAAATACTAATACAAATCCACTGTAGACATGTTATGTCAAAAAATCCTTGCAGATGTTTTCTTTCTAAGTGATGGAGTTTGGATGTGCTCGTTGACTATCACCACCTGTTGGTTTTTGCACATAATGCAGGAGGCAGCAGGAGGTTGCTTTACTGATAACGAGTGCTTCCAAACTCCGACATTGATTATTGAAAATGAATCATCTGCAAGGAATTTCTTGACAGGAAGTAGCTCATAAAATGTCTACGGTGGATTTGTATTAAACAAAAACTTTACAGATTGAAAGAGGATAATTCAAGCTTTCCCTACAGCTGCAATGTTGGTGCTTTTGACGGTGTTTAATATAATTAGAGAGGACTTTTCTGTTTGGATGAATGGGCTCTCTATGGAAAGTGTCACCTAGGTATCACCTTGCTGGCAAGATGGCTGCGGTCTGAATAAAGAGAATAGAACACTCTTTATGTCTGTGTTGTTTTGAAAATATTGAACCAATGGACAAAACCTCTTAACTCTATTGGACCCTCAAACTGTCTGCAAAAACAACTCCACCACCTCTCCCCCTCTCATGAAAGTCATTAACAATACCAACTTTGATAAGGCAGTATTGCATCGTTTAAAAAATATATATGGTTCTTAATTTCCTTAAAAATGTATATTTTTAATTTCCTTTTGGAGTTATGAGGTTTCCTCCGGACAGCAATGATATGTAAAATATGTGCATTAACAAATATATATCACTATCAGACACATGATTTGATACAAATACATAGATGCACACTATAATTGATACGTTTTTTTCTCCATTGTAGATACAAGAAGTACATCCAGTATTTGGAGCGACTGTACTCCAGGAGGGAATGCTGGGCGCTCAGCTACAGAGCAAAATTGTGCACCAGGGGCAACAACACAAATAACTATGCAGAGGCTCAAATGCGTGTCCTCAAGGACAAAATCTTACAGAGGACAAAAGCATTCAACCCGTCGCAGCTCTTTGACCTCCTCACCTCCAGACTTGAATCCTATTATGAGGCCAGAATCACTGACGTTGCTCTTGGTCGCTGGGAGGCACAGCGCCCACGCTTCCTTGCTCTGGACACCAACATCCCAGCCAGCAACATTCAAGAGGTTATAACGGAACACATCCGTCTTTACAGTTACACCACCTATAAGATTAAAGAAAATACTGTTAGTTTGTCAGTAAATATATTAAAACAAATTTCCCAATGTGTGACAGGTTGGAGAGAAAACATTTCTGGTCAAGGGGTCAACAGAAATGTATACGGTGGACATGGATCTAGAGCTGTGTTCCTGTCCAGCAGGACAAAATGGGGGGCCATGCAGGCACCAGGCAGCGGTGGTCAAACATTTTGGATGTGTTTCCAACACCTACGCACCAGTGAGTGCAAAGCAGAAAGCTGAGCTTCTCAAGCTTACTTCAGGAGGTAGGTGTTTTTTTTAAGTTCATCATTTGCCATAATGTAATAAAAATAATTTCTAGTTGAGGACGACCCCTGACCCCTGGCCTAAATCGTCAGTGTTTTGTCATCATGTCCAGTCTCAACACAACCATCCATGATGATATTTTACAGCACTGTGTGCTTCTGTATGTTGACAAGCTTCATGCAGATGCTAATTCTTCCAGCTCGATTTGGCACTTGCCCACAGTGCCAAAAGGACTGTTTTTTTAGTTGAGCTGTACGCCATAATCATCAATATTAAAACAATAAAAGGCTTGAATTATTTCAGTTGTGTAATGAATCTAAAATATATGATTTTATTTCTTACATTATGGCAAATAATGAACTTTTTCAGATCATTCTAATTAGCTGGGATGGACCTGTGTGTGTCTTCACTCATATATATATATATATATATATATATATATATATATATATATATATATATATATATATATATAAAAAACGAACTACACATGCATGTCATATTCCTTTTACTTTTAATATTGGTTTGAGTATTATTTTAAGTCAATAAAGCTTAATTAAGTATATATATAATTACTTTAATCATTCATTACTTATCTTTTGAAGACGTGTCTTTGGACTTTCTCCAACCTCTGAGAGAGCAGCCTCAGTGTGAGCCTCAGTCACTCCCTTTGGATTTTCTCCAACCACTGAGACAACTCAGTCAGCCTCTACAGTCACTCCAAGAAGGTATGAGACTTTAAGTAAAGCAGGAGGGGACCACAGAGTACAGAGGGAGAATAATTTAGACCAGAGTACAGACCATTGGTAAGGTTTAGTAATAGCTGTTTCTAAAACTGCTTGTATAACAACATAAAAATAGAATGGCAGATAAACAATCATACAAAACAAACCGAATCAAACGTATCAAACGTACCCAGATACTTCAAACAGATATGAATGTCATGCTTCTCTCTCCTGTTCTCCAGAAAATTGTGCTCTGCAGTTAGGGCCAGCGCTACTCTGCAGTGTGCAATTTTATAGCTGAATCACATTGTGAATTGTGAATACAGAATGAATATAAACCCATATTAATTTGTACTCTGTATAGTAAAATAAGTTTTACCTGGTTTATATCCCACGTCCAATAGTCCATTTGCAATCCTTCACATGGCTCTAAAACAAAATAATGATCAATCAATGGAGTTATTCCTCCACTCCACAGGACAGAGTAAAACTACAAAAAGGGAAACATTGATTGGTAATGTTAATGTATACTGTAGGCTACAAGCAGTGCTGTCAAATTATACAAACATGACATGACATGGGCACAACCTATGTCTGGTCCACAGCTCTAATGCTTAGAGGAGCAGCTAAAAACTGTCTGGTGTAAGAACAGCTAATGCCATACACAAAGCGTGTAACCGTGTAAGTCTAAAAAGGCAATTCCCTTCCTATAGTGTTTTATAGTTTTTTTGTTATTTTTTCATGTTTATGAATTTAAAATGTATGAATACAAATTACCCAAATGGAACACCACAATTACTGTACTCGGTTGCTGTTTATAATTCTGTCTAATAAAGTATTCAATCAATCAATTTATGTTGACAGAAATGGAGCAGATGGACTGCAACATCGACCTGCATGCAGAATCAGATCCCAGCACAGACCAGGCAGATACCACCATGGAGCAGAAGCAGATGGATCATGAAGTGGTTGAAAATATGTTTAAAGAACTGCAAAAATATCAGTCAGATGAGTACTATGGCCCTGGGCTCGTTGCAATGGCTAAGCAGTTCCAACGTTTGAGCCATAATCCAGCAAAGGCGCTGTCTGCAATGCACAGTTATGGGAAATCCCTCACCACTGCAACCAACAGATCCAAGGCAATTCGCAGAGCAGCAAGGCGTCCGGGTGCCATGATTCCAGCCCAGCCTACTGCTATTAGCAGGCGCAGCCAGAAATGTGGTTCAAAGAGACGTTTGACCCCTGGCCGTTCAAGGAAGCAGACAAGTGGTCCTGAACACCCATACTGCTCTGAAAAGGAGAATAAGAGACCTGCAAGGTTTGGGCATCACCAACTTGCAGGCTCTGTAGCAATGAATTCCTCCCACCAAAAATAAGGACAAGATCACTCCATCATGGCCCATAGCACTTACCCTAACACCTTAGATAGCATTTCTGTTGGCTTAGATAGCATCTGACACAGACTTATAGCATGTTATGTACACAGCACTATAATTGTATTGTATATAGTCATAGCAAGCCATAGTACGTACATATGTATAGCATAGTAGTAAATATGTGTAGTTTATATGTATAGTGTATGTATAGTTTCATTATATAGATATTCCACTGTTACTTTCTTAGCTTACGCATGTTTCATGATAAATGCTTTTATGTGATGTATTCCCATGCTCTTGTTCTTGCTTAAATGTAATGCTAAATGCCTAAATTGTAAATTGATCAGGTGCAGGGGTAAGGTACTTGGTACCAGAGCAGTTGTAGCTAACCCAAGCCTGCATAGAGGAATGAAACATGCCAAAGTTATGCAATTTCTTTAATATGTATCAGTTAGTAGGCAACGCTATTCACAAACAAAGCACAATATGACAAAGTGATGTGACAATTTAATGTTTCATAGAGAGTACATCTTTTGATTTCTGAAAGATGGGGAAACAATGGGGGGAACACATCTTTAAAATACATACAAAATAATATTCTCCATAAAGTATTTATGCAATTCATCCATCTTGGACAATTTAATGTAATTTAATTTGTATATTGTTCAGCACTATCCCATTCCCCAGTGATGCAAGCGTACCTTTGTAGATTCTCTGGAGTCCGTATTTCCTCTTCGTACAAGATTGGCTGTTCCAGCAGAGTTCCTGTCGACACAAATCATAAATGTGATTGTGTGTTAAATGTGTTCTTTTTTTCTAAACACAAAATGTCAGTGGGCTGTGATCCACATTGGAGCCACACCATTTCTACAGTCTATGGATCCAGAGATCCACATACGTTCCTAGAGTTTCAAAACACAGCGCTGTTTTTGGCACTTTACTGGCAATAAACATATTCTTTCCGGGTTCCAACTCTTTTCAAGAGATACTGTAATTTAACAGGGCATTGTATGCAACCCGCACCTGTATCAAGCCATTACATGTATTCAAGGGAGTGGTTAACCAGGCTAGGGACGGGTTCATGTGCATAGGGTAGATGTTTTTCCACTACCTGGTTTTTCTTCATCCATGAAGTGTATCTTTTAAGATTCTGTCAGGTAACAGGCTGAAATGATGTTCCATGGGGTTAATTTTAACACTTTATTAAACAAAATCCTGAACACAAACGAGTTGCTGCATCTCTATCCTCCAATCTCAATTCAAATAAAATAGAGATTGATTGAGTGATTGATTGATTGACAGTATGCAGAATAGGTACATGATTACAGGCTGTACATTGTTAGATCACAGGTTTCAAACCAGACTAACAGTAGGCTACTTTTTGGCAAATAACATGAATCCTTTTATATTTATATTATTATCTGTTGGTGCTGCAATTAAAGTAACAAATAGTCTAACAGTGTAGTAGGCCTATATACTTATATAGTAGAGTACAGTATGTATTCCTCTCTCTCTCTCTCTCTCTCTCTCTCTCTCTCTCTCTCTCACACACACACACACACACACACACACACACACACACACACACACACACGCGCGCGCAGACGCTGCTCCGTCTCCGCGTATATTAAAAGACGTGATGTTTTTATTTAACAGCATATTATATACTTACATGTTTTCGTTAGTCTAAAAGTATATTAAAACTTAATGAAACTGCTATTTAATCGCAGAAAGGCGAGTTATGCTGGGCCACCATTGCTGCTGTCCACAGACCAATCAGAGCGCGGCTGCCACGGAAGGCGGAAGTTCATGTCAGACATTGCTTGGGAATAGTTCACTCGCGAGCGGGTGGGGTCGACATAATGATGCCCTTTACTGTGTTGCGTTCACACATTCAAGACACCTGTCTTGTGTCTGTCTTGTGTCTGTGTTTATTGGCCGCTCCAATGCATTTCCAATGGAAGCCCATAATGGTTTGACCAAACATTTTGTTTGATGGGGGGAGGGGGGGGGGGAGAACACAT
>NC_139700.1:53263376-53268376 GCF_964188405.1 Protomyctophum parallelum
CTATTGAAAAATAGCAGATCTACAAGCTCATAGCGCGCCACCGAGTGGCGCGCTACGAGCTTGTAGGTCTGCTATTTTTTGAAAAATCGAAGAACGACTGACATAGAAACATAGCTTTTTAAGAAAACTGTCAGGATGTAGAAGACTTTTTTTTTTAACACTAGGAAGTCTGAGCAGCCGTTCTGACCGAATTTGAGATTTCAATGTTTATTTTCTCAGCCCATGGAGTCCAGAGAAAGTTCCCCTTTCATGACTTTGTCTAAATATTCGATTGAAATCATCTCTGTTTTTTTCCCCATTTGAAACTTTTTCTAAATATGATTTTAGGCATATATCTCTTACTCAGTCTGACTATATCGGCCCATTCGACCGCTCTCCCCCTTTATCCCCCCACCCCCGCACCACTCGTTCACACCTCTTCAGCTGGAGACGTCATTGTTGCCTACACGCACTCACTTTTATTTTTATTTTCTTCCCTCTCTTATGAATACATTATTATACACCCAATGAAAATGTACACTTCACGGATTATATAGGCCATTTGGAATTAGAACAATCGGTAGAAAATTGGCCGAGAATAGCACAATAGCACATTAATTGTTGCCTAAATGTACGGACTTTTCTGAAAATGGTTAATCTGCAAGCTGCCCGACATTTCCTTTTCAACTTGATATGTAGAATTCCGTAGTTTACATGGTATTTTGAATTTTTTAAAATGAGCAAAAAATAAGTGTAAAGAGGGGTGGAGGGAAAAAAAGGCGATTATTTGGCACAATCAATCAAATATATATTAATTACATCGCGTAGCCTATAATGTTTCCCCCTCTATATAAAAATGACAATATATAACTCTAATGTCGTATTTCGTCATGTATGTGAACTATAGGCTGCTTGTAATACTGTTGGTCAAAGTAACTAGTTGGGCAGGCTAAATATAATTGTTCTCTTTTCTCCAGGCCCATACCCGCATCGAGATGAGCTCTGCGACAGCCGTGCTGTGCTGTTTTCAATTAAATTACTTGCAGTATAATATTAATAAATACTACATCCTATATACATTGCTTGTCTGTCTAATCATTCAAATGTTTTTCTATATGCATATTGCATAGTTTATGTAAGCCTGAATTAAAGTCTGATTACTGAGGCTTTTTCCCCCGTCTCTCTCACAAACAACGAAGCCTATAAATATTGTCACCTTTATGCAAGTTCGTTTGATATTGTTTAATTCGATAACGATAGCGAATATGCAGCTATCCGTATAGGTGCCCTTTGTGTCAGTGTGCGCCTGCCCAACCCCTGGCCTCTGTAGAACCTGAATCCCCCCCCCCCAACTCATTTCCCCTCACTGTATTTTACATTCCTGCTGTTGTCACCACGCGGTAAATAATGAATACTTTGTGTTAATTCAACCATGTTTATTTTTTCTTATTGTTCACAATATCAGAAAGCATGAAAGAAAGTAAATATAAAGCGAAATAAAATCAGGGAAAACACAAATCCAGTTTCTGTTGCTATACTTAGAGACACTTGACACATGTCATTGTAATTGTTCCCGTACATGTGCCACATGCCCGTTTGCCACATTTGTGGCAGCTGGATAGCGTCTTGTTTCCACATCTGTCAAGCTGACACTGCCGTCGCTTCTTGGGCGTGTCTGGTGTCTGTGGACCATCCTGTCTCCTCTTGGCAGTTTGCTGGTTCTGTGGTGTGGTAGGCAGCGGCTGCAGTGCGCTGCGCTGCTGGCGCCGAGGGGTGCGTGGTGGCATGACTGAGTCCTTTTCACCCATGTGTTCCTCGCGGAGCTGTAGTGCCAAGTCCTGTAGGAACTCTCTCCTGGTGAGCTGCGGTTTGTTCAAGCACTGTTTGTACAACACATAGGCATTGATGGCAGCCAGGTCCAGAATGTTGTAAAAGACAGCCATTGGCCAACGCCTGGTGCCAAGTCTGACGCTGTAGTTTCGTGCCATCTGATCCAAAATGTCCACTCCCCATTTCGTGTCATTATAGTCCGTTACAGACTCTGGTTTCGCTTTGGGGTCTTTACCAATCACGATCGAACGGTGCATGGTGCTTAGAATGCAAACGTTTTTGTTTGCTTTGCTTTGGTAAATCGTCAGTGTGGCACCATCACTTGTCATCAGTTGTGTGTGGAACAGCTGTTCTTTTCCACGTGCGGATGGAGGCAACTCTCGCCTCTGTCTGTTCACAGTTCCAAGTATCGTTGTGTTGTTTGCTAGGAGAGACTGCCCCAACTTCATCGAAGTGAAAAAGTTATCCATTGTGATGTTTCGGCCTCTGTCGAGGAATGGTGCTACCAGCCTCTGGACCACGTCTTGAGAGAGCGGCACGCCATCACTATATATACAAATGACAGGGAGAAGGTGTAATGGTTATTACAACGCAAAAATATATACATAATAGGCTTTGATGTAAAGACATTTTAAATGATTATTGATTATTAGAAAAGGAAAATAAATCACCTGCTGCGGTACTGGCCCTTTCCAAGGTATGGAAATCCATTCAGGAAGTATTTGCTGTCCAGGTCGGCAGCAATCCAGAACTTAATTCCAAACTTGTCTGGTTTATTGGCCATGTATTGCGTAAATCCACATCTTGCCTTGGATGGGAAGAGTTGCTCATCGACCGTGATGTTTCCTCCAGGCACATAGCAAGATATGCAGTTATCTGTGACAGTGAACTGATTCCAAATGTCCGTTATTGCAGCAAACTTGTCTGTTTCTTTGCGTGCTTCTCTGGTGTCCTTGTCGTCAAATCGCAGGTATCGCATTATGGATTTGAAACGGTCACGAGACATTGTTTCGCTCACCGTCTCATTCCCCCATGCCCCTTTCGCCCACAGTTGATTCAATGGATAACCAGATGTCGACATCGCACGAATGAAAAACACGCTGATGAATGCTTTCAGTTCAGTAACAGACAGATCCCATTCTTGATTCTGTCCATCACTGCGGGCAAACTTCACTGTGCAGTCTTTGACGTTTTCCAACATGTCGGGGTCAAACATACACAAAAAACTGCTCAACTCGTCGTGGATTCTGACCTTGGCAAAGGCAGCAGGACCTGGCCTGGCTGTGAAGATATTACGCTTTGGCAGTCTGCCGCGGCCAGCACCGGGTTGCATCGAAGACCATATTGTTCCATCTTTACTTGTCTCAGTAGTAGTCTCGGGCTGGGATGTTTGAGGTAAATCCTCTGTGTCATCTGCCTCGCTAGATTCGCTATCTGATGAATCTGAAGCTGGCGGGTAGTACTCTTCAGCCTGTTCCTCTCCTCCGACATTGTCATCTTCGCTGTCTATGTCGCCAAAAGCGGTATGTCTCTAAATGTTTTGATGAATTGAACAATGTGGACCCTGTTGTAAACAAGTGTAATGCTTCATTGGGTTAATATAGTATGTTTTTGAACGAATATTTGGGCCTAAGCAGTTTTTTGTGTGTGTGTGTGACCAGTGTTAGTCGACTCGGAATTGCAGCCATCCGTAGGTGCCCTTTGTGTCAGTGTGCGCCTGCCCAACCCCCCCAACCCCTGATGTGTGGCACCTATACGGATGGCTGCAATTCGAAGTGGCCTCTGTAAAACCTGAATCCCCCCCCCCCACCCCATTTCCCGAGTCGACGAGCAACACTGGTCACACACACACACAAAAAACTGCTTAGGCCCAAATATTCGTTCAAAAACATACTATATTAACCCAATGAAGCATTACACTTGTTTACAACAGGGTCCACATTGTTCAATTCATCAAAACATTTAGAGACATACCAATAGACAAATAGGGAAATATATATATATATATATATATATATATATATATAGCTTGTCCCATGTAGGCCTAAATGTAGGCCCCCCCCCCCACCCCATTTCCCCTCACTGTATATGTATCTTTTCCCTTTTTGCTTCCTATATGATGAATTCCTGTTCTGTTATAGCGCATCATTATATCAAAACCAGGCCTATACTGAATGTATTACTTTTGTTTAAATCAACTGAACTAGACCAATAAAATAGTAGGCTAGTATTTATGTTTTTCGTTAATAATAATACATGCTGAGGGAATGTGCTCCGTTCATTGGCTCTATATAGGCCGTGCGAGACAGGATTATTTTAAATAAATATGTCTCTGCTCTGACAGAATGCGGCGGCATGCTTAAAATAAAAAGATATACAAGGCCCTATACAAGACATAGGCTACCAGCCAGTAGAACAGGAATTCATATAGGAAGCAAAAAGGGAAAAGAATAAAGATACATATACAGTGAGGGGAAATGCCAGGCCAGGTCCTACTGCTTTTGCCAAAGTCAGAATCCACGACGAGTTGAGCAGTTTTTTGTGTATGTTTGACCCCGACATGTTGGAAAACGTCAAAGACTGCACAGTGAAGTTTGCCCGCAGTGATGGACAGAATCAAGAATGGGATCTGTCTGTTACTGAACTGAAAGCATTCATCAGCGTGTTTTTCATTCGTGCGATGTCGACATCTGGTTATCCATTGAATCAACTGTGGGCGAAAGGGGCATGGGGGAATGAGACGGTGAGAGAAACAATGTCTCGTGACCGTTTCAAATCCATAATGCGATACCTGCGATTTGACGACAAGGACACCAGAGAAGCACGCAAAGAAACAGACAAGTTTGCTGCAATAACGGACATTTGGAATCAGTTAGATTAGTTACAATAGGGGACCCTACAATAAGGCAGAGTCCACATTTAAAATAAAAGATTTAGTAGATAAACTAAACAAAATAAAATGTACTGTATGCGATTGCCATTTGTAGATAGGCTAGTTTCTGCGACCCCAATTTATATTGTAAAATCAATGTTAATTAAACTCAGAGTGTACAAATGGAACCAAATGTACACTCTCAGAGTTACAGACCCCCTGGGGGTCCCCGGACCCCACTTTGGGAACCACTGCTTTAGAGCAGTGATTTTCAACCTGTGGTCCGGGGCCCACTAAGGATATTCCAAGTGGGCCCCGG
>NC_139700.1:53275876-53280876 GCF_964188405.1 Protomyctophum parallelum
GGGGGTAGGGTATATATTAAAATGGGATAATAATCATAATACACTCCAGTAGCCTACTGGAGACTGGAATGGAAACTCAAAAAGTACAAACAAACCAAAAAGACTGAATAAACACGCCACCATGCAGTGATTGCACCAAACACACCATTTATTAGGGTCCTCCTTTCACTCCTTTGTGTCCCACAAGCATAAAAGGAACAACATATAAAAGCTGGGAGGACGCCACATGATTATCTTTTATATTTCTACAGCCTTTTATGTTTTTTGGACACAAAGCGCCCAAATCAATTGTTTGGGGGTTTTTTTTCCCCATTCACTGGACGCTTTCTTCTCCTGTTTTTAACCTATTCTGAACACGGGCACCCATTTTGGTGTCAGCGTCATGTCATGCTTTAGCTATTGAAAAATAGCAGATCTACAAGCTCATATCGCGCCACTGAGTGGCGCGATACGAGCTTGTAGGTCTGCTATTTTTGAAAAATCGAAGAACGACTGACATTTTTTTTAGAATCTGATCTCAGGTCAGAATGGGTTCATCAGACCAGTGTGTGTCCGGCGGAAAACCTCGTATGAATCTGATCTCACGTCAGAATGGGTTAATATGTTTTGCCTCTGAACACCTTGCAACTGCAAAGGACTGTTTGTCCGCTGTAAGATTCCACCTGAAACATTTGACCCTCACGTCGAAATGCCGACAAAAGAGGACGAAGTTTAATTTCTTTCCACAATCTGTAGTGTTTTATTGTCTCGTGGGGAATTAACAGAATTTCCATTTTGGACCCGTATCTTCCATCAGTAAAGCCGCAGCCTCGCAGAGAAAAAAACAGATTATACACAATAAACGAAACCTTCTATATCCAAAACAGTTGTTTTATCCCATTTTGGACTGAGGTCGATTAAAAAAAAAACGTTTTTCTGAAAAAAACAGTTTCTATGTCAGTGGTGCTCAACCTTTTCATGGCAAGGACCCCCAGAATTATCTCTATTGGGCCACGGACCCCCATCTCCAAGTATGTAGTTCCAGAGACCCCCCAGAAGCCAATACTCTAGTTAAAAATGTTCGCTCTGAAATATATATTCAATGATTTGCGGCCTCTTTTTCACGATTTTTCAAAAAATAGCAGACCTACAAGCTTGTAGCGCGGCACTCGGTGGCGCGATATGACTGGCCTTTCACCTGGTCAGGCTCTGCCAGTGGGCCTAATGAGGCCAACTCCTTTCACCTGGGTCAGGCTCTGCCAGTGGGCCTAATGAGGCCAACTCCTTTCACCTGGCCAGGCTCTGCCAGTGGGCCTAACGAGGCCAACTCCTTTCACCTGGTCAGGCTCTGCCAGTGGGCCTAATGAGGCCAACTCCTTTCACCTGGGCCAGGCTCTGCCAGTGGGCCTAATGAGGCCAACTCCTTTCACCTGGGCCAGGCTCTGCCAGTGGGCCTAATGAGGCCAACTCCTTTCACCTGGTCAGGCTCTGCCAGTGGGCCTAATGAGGCCAACTCCTTTCACCTGGTCAGGCTCTGCCAGTGGGCCTAATGAGGCCAACTCCTTTCACCTGGTCAGGCTCTGCCAGTGGGCCTAATGAGGCCAACTCCTTTCACCTGCTCAGGCTCTGCCAGTGGGCCTAATGAGGCCAACTCCTTTCACCTGGTCAGGCTCTGCCAGTGGGCCTAATGAGGCCAACTCCTTTCACCTGGGCCAGGCTCTGCCAGTGGGCCTAATGAGGCCAACTCCTTTCACCTGGGCCAGGCTCTGCCAGTGGGCCTAATGAGGCCAACTCCTTTCACCTGTGCAATGTCCAGCCTCTGCCTCAGCCAATTGAGGCTCAACCTATGAGGCTCTAGCCTCGGTCCCAGGCTTACTTATCTGCGAAAAGAAAAGCCTGGTCACAACCTAAGGCTGAGAAGCTATCGGCGGACGTATCCTATATCCGGAATATCCGTATCTGTATATTTCCCCCGGATACGATATTTTCCCGACCAATCACAACACTTGTTTCATTCGTGGAGAATGTAAACTGATTTGTAGAGCATCAACGTCATTTCCTTCGGCGATACTTCCGCTAAAATCCCGCACTTCCGCTGATAGTCTTTTCAGTCGCGGTCTTGCCCAGGGTGATGAGGCTCTGCCAGTGGGCCCAATTGATTGCCATGAAGTACACCTTTCAGTTTGCAGTCTTCACACACACACACACACACACACACACACACACACACACACACAGAGATGGGCAGTATTTGAAATACATGTATTTGAAATACGTATTTGAAATACATGTATTTGAAATACGTATTTGAAATACATGTATTTGAAATACGTATTTGAAATACTTTTTTGTATTTTGTAATTTGTATTTCGCTGGGATGGAAGAAATTAGATGTATTTTGTATTTAGATAAATTTTTTGACCCAGTATTTGTATGTTGTATCAAAATACATTTTCAATGTATTTTGCCCATCAGAGATCGGCAGTATTTGAAATACATGTATTTGAAATACGTATTTGAAATACTTTTTCTGTATTTTGTAATTTGTATTTCACTGGGATGGAAGATGTATTTTGTATTTTGTATTTAGATACATTTTTTGACCCAGTATTTGTATTTTGTGTCAAAATACATTTTCAATGTATTTTGCCCATCTCTGCACACACACACACACAGGCACAGACACAGATCTCCATGTGGGACAACCGGCTGACAGTTAAAACGGGTGCTTTATGACAACGTAGGCCCGGTGGCAGACTGACTGTGACACCGGCCACGTACAGGTCTATAGTTTCAACAAACTGAACTGCATGTGGAGAGAGATACGAGGTTTCTGCCCCGACGTCACATCACACACCACGCAGCCTTTCTCCTTGAGCACATGCAGCCATGCACGATGTCAACGAACAGAGAGACTCCCTATAGCTGTGGGTAAATATTTATTGGCAGTTTATCTGCTCAGCAGAGGATTATAAGCTTAGCGAGGTACAGTATATATAGAGCGCTCTCGCTAACACCGTCTGTCTCCTTCAGGGAGTCATCCTTTTGTCACCCAGAGAATGAGAAGCGTCCCCCCCCCCCCCCATCCCCCCCCGTCCCCCCCCTTCCCCCCCTTCCGTCCCCCCCGTCCCCCCCTGGAGCTGGAGGGTTGTACTGTCTGTGTGTGAATATGCCTTCTGTATGTATATATATATACCATTTAGACCTGGAGTTAAAAACATACGCTCTGAAACTGAAAGAATATATATTCAAAGATTCGCGACACATTTTCACGATTTTTCAAAAAATAGCAGACCTCGTAGCGCGCCACCGAGTGGCGCGCTACGAGCTTGTAGATCTGCTATTTTTCAATAGCTAAATTATACCATAATAATGTTTAAAACAAAAGGGGTTCCCGCCCCAAAATGGGATATATACAGTTGGGCCATTTCAACTTTTCAACGCTTTCCTGATCTTTTTGCTGATGGTTTTCTGACAATTATGGAATTATGAGCGATATCCGATTATTTGCAAGGTCGTATATCTGATAGCGATATAGCGATTCTCATTAATTTAACTCTGAGAGTCAATGTTGTTCCATTTGTATAAACTCTCAGAGATACAGACCCATATTGGCTCCGTTTTGGTTCCAAACTATCATTTAGCTGGGAACTCCCTGGAACTCCCTCAATGAGCCCTGGTACTGCAGTACCTGTGTGTCTGGTGTGTTGCTCCTGTGAGACAGAGACACCACCACTTTGACATGTCTGCCTTCTTTCCGGCTGCCGCTCTCTGCACCGTCCAACAGCAGCATGTCTGCAACGCAACACAACACAGAGACTACGATGTAGTAGAGCTGGACCATAGTGGAAGAATTGACATTTTATTTTGTTTTTCTGCGTTATACAGACATGACATCTAACCATCTTCACCCTTTTCTATTCCTGATATTTCCCCCTTTGCTGTGCCCGACTTGCCTAGCGTAGGGGTGCAACGATACATTTGAACCCATTCTGACCTGAGATCAGATTCATACGAGATTTCCACTGGACACACACTGGTCTGATTAAGGGTCCATTTGGTTCCAAACTCATCATTTAGCTGGGGACCCCCTGGAGCTCCTTCAAGGACCCCACTTTGGGGGAACCACTGCTTTACACCAGAGGTGTAAAATAAAATAAAATAAATACAAGTGGAATGAAATATTTATATTACTACAGGTATAGTTCTTCTGACCAAGCAATTGGTTGAAATAGGCTCTCCGCAGCCGTGCTGAAATGAGCATGACGACAGCACACCTATAGCCGTTAACCCATTCTGACCTGAGATCAGATTCATACAAGCTTTCCGCCGGACACACACTGGTCTGATGAACCCATTCTGACCTGAGATCAGATTCTAAAAAAATGTCAGTCGTTCTTCGATTTTTTCAAAAATAGCAGACCTACAAGCTCATATCGCGCCACTCGGTGGCGCGATATGAGCTTGTAGATCTGCTATTTTTAAATAGCTAAAGCATAACATGATGCTGACACCAAAATGGATGCCCGGTCAGAATGTGTTAATAGAAGATTTGAGAACGGATTAATCACATTATAAATATCAGTTGTGCTGATTAGTGATTATAGACAGAGTTTTGTCAGAGCAGCAGCATTATTGGCTTATAGGAATAGAACAAAAAGGGCAGGTGTACATATACGCTCCTGTATTTTTAACATCAGTTATTATGGTGGAGACAAATATTTTCTGAGGTGCAGTGGCGTGCACAGATAGACACTAGGGGGTGCTAGAGCACCCCCTGCACTTTTGGCAATGAGCTCTTAAAAAAATAAAAAAGGTTTATTTGTTGTCTTAATTTGTAGTGTGTGATAAAATGATAAAATCTTGATAAAAAACGCTTCTACTATATTATTTAGGCCCCCACAATCTAAAGCAATGTTTCTATGTCAGTGGTTCTTCGATTAAAAAATAAAATAGCAGACCTACAAGCTCGTAGCGCGTCACTCGGTGGCGCGCTATGAGCTTGTAGATCTGCTATTTTT
>NC_139700.1:53285876-53330876 GCF_964188405.1 Protomyctophum parallelum
CAACAGCGCCCCTACTGGTACTCATAGTAATTTACTGGTGCTCATTAACCAACACATCACTGTAAATCCCTGGAACATGTGACGCGTTTAAACCTAAACACCATGTGTGTAATAATAAAAAGTGTTTATTAATGGTCATAAAATACAGTAGAACACGAGTTCACTCAAACACCTCACGAGAACACCTAATAGTGTTCAAATTCTAAACACCTATATGACTGACTTTGATTGTAAAAACTAAACACGTTTATGTGTTTAAAAAGTGTTACAGGCGATTAAACATGTTCTCCTGTTCATAATCTAAACACTGTGACACGTTTAAAAAGTGTTACAAATATGTGTTTAAAACTGTTTATAACCTAAACGCTTGGGTTTAGTAACACATAGGTGAACACGGACATTGCTGTTCCTTGGAGTGGTTGGCACCACTCAAAAAACTTTTAGAAATAGTTCAAATAGCAAAGCTATAAGCTCACAATGTTTCGATGTAGATCGGCTAGTTTAACTATTTTAATGTGTTTTTAAAAATAGTAAAAAAATGGCAAATACGTTTAGGGATAAGGGTGGTGCAAGATGGAGCCCTGTGCATAGTCTCTTGAATTCTAGTTTTCATTTAGTTTTAGTCACATTTTAGTCACCTGGAATGTTTTAGTGTTAGTCTATAGTTTTACTTGACTATAAATATCATACGATTTTAGTCGACCAAATCTACAGTTGATTTAGTCGACTGAAATGTGTTTTGGCGGGCCTTGATGCCGTAAGCCGTTCCGTCGATTTTATACACATTTTCAGCATGCTACCAAGTGTAAAATGAATTATACTGGATCTCTTGTCCACTAGTCCCTTCCTAAGATTTTAGTCTAGTTTTTATTTGTTGATGAAATTGTCAATAATATTTAGTCTTAGTTTTAGTCATCATAGCTTATAGTTTTCATGTAGTTTTCATCAGTGAAAAAAGGTAGGCGACGTACATTTTTTATCAAAAATATTACAGTCGACGGAATCAACACTTGTCAAAGGTATTATTATTATACTCTACACACAATGGAAAGGTATTATACTGTACATACAATGGAAAGGTTAGTGTGGGAGCGTGTATCTGAACAGTAAAACACATATACATACATACCTGTGAATTGTGAGAATTGTTTATTTGCAATTTTCTTTGTAGGCCTAATTGTTTTATTTAGGTTTGTATTGTCCAGTGTATTCTGTGAGTAGTAGAGCTGGGTGGGGCATAATTATTGATCTGTGCAGCCGGGATCTGCTTTAATTGTTCATTGAGAACAGGCCTGTATAAATGAGCCAGTGACGGCACCATGGCAGTACAGGTTTGGAAAGACAGCGCTGAGGTTAGACCAGAAACTATTATTTTACCCTTTTTGTTTTCAAACATTCTTTAGTTTTAACAAATGAAGAAAATGTACGTTGGAAGTGGACTCTAATCTAATCTCATGCCCTAGCTGACTGTGTCCCACTGATGTCCATATCATGGCTGTCTCTGCCCCCTGAGATATCTCCTGTATATAACATTAAGTGGTGCCTGTATATATCTGCCCCTCTGGCCCCTTTTCCACCGGTTGGTTCCCAGTGGGAACCGGTTCAGTTCTTTTTGGTTTTTAGTCCATGAGCCAGAGCTCCAAAATTGAAACGTTAATTATGAATTGAGTGGGAAAAACCATACCTATATTAGATTATTATCACCATGAAATGTCCCCAATTGAGTACTTACACGAAGACAATGATTTATTGTATTACAAATTTTACATTTTAAAATATGCAAATGAGGCATTATGTAGGAAAATATGCAAAATAGTCGAAAATATGATAAAGCTACTACTGTGGAAGGGTTATCATGTATTAATTTACTTGTATTGATCCTATAAACAATTTAATATAGGGTATAGTTTTCCCACCAATTTTGGAGCTCTGGCTCATGGGCTAAAATCCTAAAAGAACTGAACCGGTTCCCATTGGGAACCAACCGGTGGAAAAGGGGTCTCTGTGAAGAAATCATTTAGGGGGCGGACGAGACAAAAGCCGTGTTGATTTCCAGTTATATAATAAAACACACATGCAGTCAAATCACGTTTTTGACCACTTTGAACCCGTGGCGAGAAAAACCACAAAAAAAAATAGCTCCCATGGAAGCTCAGAACTGTTGTGAGCAGCTTGTAGATCTGCTATTTTTGGCGCAGAGATTTGGCGCAGGAGGAGGACCCTGCCTGCAGCAAACCAAGGACACACAGAGTCAAACTCTGGTCCTTTTTTTTTCTCTACGAAATACAATTTCAGTAAAATAAGGTTTTATACGTTTTTTTCTTTTTGCCTGCAAGTCATTCCAGGACCTCATTAACAGTTAAATTAACAGTTTTGAGGTATAAACGCAGGCCATTCAGGCACACTTATAGCCTGTAAAGAGAGGTGTCAGTGGTAATTACCATACATAAAGGGGCAGTGGCGTGCACAGACATTTAGAGGGGCAGGTGCTCAAGTGAAAAAAAGGGCACCTTGTGCAGTGCATTTTGGGGCGCCGGGAACCCATTTTGGTGCTTTATAGCTATTGAAAAATAGCAGATCTACAAGCTCATAGCGCGCCACCGAGTGGCACGCTATACGAGCTTGTACATCTGCTATTTTTTATTTATTTATTTTTTAATCAAAGAGCAAAGAGCAAAATTGCCAAAAGGGCAGGGGGTGTTCTAGCACCCCCTAGTGTCTATCTGTGCACGCCACTGTAAAGTGTGTCTCTGCTTCTGTGTGTGTGTGTGTGTGTGTGTGTGTGTGTGTGTGTGTGTGTGTGTGTGTGTGTGTGTGTGTGTGTGTGTGTGTGTGTGTGTGTGTGTGTGTGTGTGTGTGTGTGTGTGTGTGTGCGTGTGTTTCCTCCAGGGTGTTGGACTACCAGCGCGTCCCAGCCTCTGTGACGTCGGTCCCAGCGGAGAAGAGCAGTCCTGTGAAACGCGTGCGTCCTTCCTCCTCCTCCTCCTCCTCCTCCTCCTCCTCCTCCCCCCCCACAGCGGCCACACTGAGGCCAGCCAGCAGGGGCAGCAACGCGCGCACGGGACCCGCCGCCGCCGCACAGGCTAAGTGTGAGTGATTGATTGATTGATTGATTGATTGATTTATTAACCCATTCTGACCTGAGATCAGATTCATACGAGGTTTCCACTGGACACACACTGGTCTGATTAACCCATTCTGAGCTGACATCAGATTCTAAAAATGTCAGTCGTTCTTCGATTTTTCAAAAAATAGCAGATCTACAAGCTCGTAACGCGCCACTCAGTGGCGCGCTACGAGCTTGTAGATCTGCTATTTTTCAACAGCTAAAACATAACATGATGCTAACACCAAAATGGGTTCCCGTTCAGAATGGGTTAAAGGACCACTTCACCACTTTTCAACCTATCTTCATATAATAGGTCCTCACTAATAATCATGAAAAAATGGATTGCAATATTTTTCTACTCGGTCTGTGTCTCATAGGAGGGCTGTGGGCAGTTCAGAAACCGTCTTCCAGTGACATCATCGATGGGGAATACATGTGCTAATAGAAACTGCAGGCTTTCTAGTCCTGAAAAGTTGCAATGCGAAAATGGAAGCCATCGTTCTCACCATAATAAATCAAAATATCTTTGTAAAAAAATCTTGTTTAAAAAACATCTGCCTAATGATGATGTCACTGGAAGACGGTTTCTAAACTGCCCACAGCCGTCCTATGAGACTGAGTAGAAAAAGATCGTGCAATTTTTTTCATGATTATTAGTGAGGACCTATTATATGAAGATAGGTTGAAAAGTGGTGAAGTGGTCCTTTAACAGTTTGCAGAATTACAGTACATTTCAAGTACAACTCAATACAAAAACTGTTAACAGTGAGTGTTAACGACACCATAAAGCATTACACTTGTTTACAACAGGGCCCACCATTTTCAATTCATCAAAACATTAAGAGACGCACGAACATACACAACTAGTCAAAAATAAATCAGCATAGGAGGTAAAAAGGGAAAAGAAACATATACAGTGAGGGGGAACAGGGGCGGTGGGGGGGGGGGTTCAGATATTACGGGGGCCAGTTTGGAATTGCAGCCATCCGTAGGTGCCCTTTGAGAGCGGTTTTGAAGGAGTCAAGGGATTCACATGTCTTAATGACTGTTGGTAGGGCGTTCCACATTTTGGTGGCATAGGAGCAAAATTAATTTAATCCCTTGTTTGTGCCGAATCTGGGTTGCACGTGGCTTGTTGAACTCCCTCTGGTGTTGTGGGTGTGGACTGCATTGACATTAAGGAAGTATTTAGACAGTGCATGCACGTCGTACAGTATAAGATTTATGATATAGTACTTTATTGTCAGTTCACTCTGAAATGTGTCTTGCGACCCAGCAGCCAAGTATGCAGAACACATATACACACATTTGACATAACACAAAGAACAAGACAATTTACATACATATAAAGACATGAAGACAAGAGCAATATCCACCGCTTAGATTACCCCGTGGCTACTACAACTCCTGATTAAGTCTCAGGGTCGACTGGTGGACAAAAAGGACCTCTTTAGTCTGACCTTATTGTATGCTGGTACACCATATCTCCTTCCTGAAGGTAGCAACCTATATTCTCCATAGCCTATGACGGCCTTTCTCGATCGCGAGACTGTGCTCACTGAGTTTGTACCTAGTTAAGATTTTTCTTTGTTTTGGGTCGGTCACGGTGCTCAGGTATTCTGCCACTCCATTCACAATCAATGTCTTAACATTATCCATCAGTGCGTGCGTGCGTGCTTGTGTGCGTGCATCCGTGCGTGCGTCTGTGCGTGTGTGCGTGCTGGGGGAGGGTCTATGGTGCAGGTCTCGTGGTCGTGTGATGTTCTTGTCTTGGTGGGTATAGTAGTAGCAGGCATGCAGCGACAGAGGCCCCCGGGGGCCCACATGCACGGTAGAAGCAGCAGATGGTCTCTTCATTAACAGCCTCTCACCGCGGGGCCCGTCTCCCCGGCCGCTATAACCCATCCGAGCCTATCAGGGCCCTGCAATTATAGCAGGTTAATAGCGCATGGCAAATAAGAATTGTTTAGACTAGTTTATTACAAGCCTTAATAGTTTTTACTGCCGCCCCCGTCGGAGAGGAAATTAGATTGCCTTTGCCTTTCTGTAGCCGCCGAGGTCGTGGAGCTGCTTTTAGGAGTGACGGCACGTTTCAGGGTCGAACCCTGAAGAGAACGAGGCGACGATGGAGAAAGTACTGTACGTATGAAGTACAGTACAGTATTCAATCAATCAATCAATCAATCAGATTTTATTGTCACTTCCACAATATACACTGGGCATACAGGGGAGCAAAAATACTGTTCTCCACGACTCATGATGCTTCAAAACCAACCACTTCCTTCAGCTGAAAACTGTGATATCCACGACTGCACTGGTGCTGCGTCAAGCTGCGACGATGGCCCCAGGATAGATAACTAAGCACTGTAAGCACATATGGCCAAATTGAAGGAGCACGACCAAGCACGTGCTTCATGACATTCCTGCCCTTTTGCAAGGACTGTCTAAAGAGGACGGGACGCGAAGACCGTAACGGCGCCGCCATGTTGCTCACATGGTGCTCCATGGAAGGAAAGAAACATGCGCAGTGGGCTTAATGCAGCCAACACTTCCTCGTTCAGCTTCCTTGGTCTCAACTGCGCATGTTTCTTTCCTTCCATGGAGCACCATGTGAGCAACATGGCGGCGCCCTTACGGTCTTCGCGTCCCGTCCTCTTTAGACAGTCCTTGCCCTTTTGTAGGATATGTGTGTGGGTGTGTGGCACGAAAACAGCATGGTTGTTTTTCACCACCTGTGCGCAACCTAACACACACACACAAACACACACGCACATATTAACTGTATATTTGGTGATTCCGGGTGTGCCAGTACAGTACAGTGACAGTACAGTACAGTAGAGGGATCCCCACACTGTAACTCTGTCATTTCTCAACTCTTTCGGACGCGGGGCGGCTCGCCGGAATCGGTCCGGCACCCTGGGTGCGTCCCCCCCCCCCCCCCCCCCTGGGGACCCCTCACATGGGTGTGATTTTTCTATTTGAATCAAATCATTCCCATGGCTTGTTCTTGCACACTATTCTGTGTCTTACGGGTGGTGCCGTTTGTCACAGAGAGGACACGATGAGCTGCCAGCAGGGTTTTCAGGCAATCACAGGAACGTATTTGAATGTCTAAGAAGTCATTTGAAATGTGGCATATAAACTGTCACTCACATCTGCCCCCCGCTGAATTGATATGAATGATGCAGTCATCCCTATTGCAGAAATAAGTATACATGCATGGATTTGCAGTCTGCTGTTTGAGCAAAGTCAGGGTATTTTGTTTTTAAAGATGGAGTGCAGTGATTCCTCTCCCAACACATAATCATCAGGTACTATGATGTATAAGTAGGTCAGGGGAGGGCTTATGGTTACGAATGTACGGTGTCACTAAAGTGGTCTATTTCGACTGGGCCTTTTGACTCAAAGGCTTTCAGGAAGAAACCAAAAATACACATGTGGGGAAGACATGATTTGAATAGTATAACTATTAGAGTAATGTTAACTCCATAGACACATACAGAACACCTGGGGGTCTATTAGAGTAATGTTAACTCCATAGACACATACAGAACACCTGGGGGTCTATTAGAGTAATGTTAACTCCATAGACACATACAGAACACCTGGGGGTCTATTAGAGTAATGTTAACTAGAACCCACAGCAAGTAGCCTACCTAACTTTCCCATAACATGAATCTCTCTCTCTCTCTCTCTCTCTCTCTCTCTCTCTCTCTCTCTCTCTCTCTCTCTCTCTCTCTCTCTCTCCAGTGAAGATGGCAGAGTTGCTGGCCATCAAGAGAGAGCTGACGGTGATAAAGGTGCAGATCGATGGACTGCTGGACTGTGTGGACAAGATGGACAGACAGAGGAAGGACCGCACAGGTAGAGACACCGGCTTCGGGTGCAGTGGTGTACTTTGTATAGGCCTACTTTTACTCAAGTACATTTTTTATTTGGGACTTATCTGCTTGTAATTGTAACAGAGTGTATCTACATTGCAGTAGCGATGCCTTTACTTCAACACAATGTGAAAAAGACACAATTCCACCTTGAAAATAATCCGCTTTAAATTGTCGTCAATAAACCGAGCAAACTGGCCGTGATGCTGTAAAACCCAAACAATAAATGTGGTTATGCAGAGGGGTGGGGGGGTGGTGGTGGGGGGGTGAGGTCCTGTGTTTACCTAGCGGATCCGATCTGCCGTCGGCGCGTTGCATCAGCCGGTCATATTTCAGTGACAACGTTGGCGCCGGCGGAGCGTGCATTATGACAGAGAGGTAAACAGCGATAAAAACAGGGCTTATGGCCTCTCGGAAGCGATCCCTCGGCACGCCGAGGAGTTATCTCGTTGTCGTCCTGTGCGTGCGTGCGTGCGTGCGTGCGTGCGTGCGTGCGTGCGTGCGTGCGTGCGTGCGTGCGTGAGTGTGTGTGTGTGTGCATACTTTACTGGCTGCAATGCCAGTGCGTGTCGCGGGTTTGAATCCCGATGTCCTTCGCTGCGTGTTTGATTGATTGATTGATTCTTTTTATTAGACAATAACAAATGCTAAACAGTGCATGGTATCCAGTCAAAGCACATTTATCCAAAAGGACATAGCACCGAAAAAAGACCTCGCGGTCTTGTTTCCATTCGGGTCCCATCATGCATTCATTCACAACACAATCATGACAGTAATGGAGATACCTCAAAAAACATGAAAATTATTTACAGGTGTAAGTACCAAATAAATCTAAATACCAAATAAATCACTCAGAGAGGGGGGGGGGGTGTATGGGGAGGTCGGGCAGTCATCTTCTCTCCTTTTGACCCGCTGACATTGATAGGTGATTTTTAACCCATTCTGACCTGAGATCAGATTCATACGAGGTTTCCACTGGACACACACTGGTCTGATTAACCCATTCTGACCTGAGATCAGATTCTAAAAATGTCAGTCGTTCTTCGATTAAAAAAAAAATAGCAGACCTACAAGCTCGTATCGCGCCACTCGGTGGCGCGATATGAGCTTGTAGATCTGCTATATTTAAATAGCTAAAGCATAACATGATGCCGACACCAAAATGGGTGCCCGGTCAGCCAGTGATTTGTTTGTTTGTCACTCTCCATCTCTCTCTCTCTCTCTCTCTCTCTCTCTCTCTCTCTCTCTCTCTCTCTCTCTCTCTCCCTCCCTCCCTCCCCATTTCCTGTCAGTCTGCTGTCCTATCAATGAAGGCATAAAAGCCCAAAAATAAATCTTAATGAACAAAAGAACAATGTTTGTTTTAAAAGGTTTTCTCTAAGAGCCATTCACATCAAGCACGCGGTAACGATCACTGACTATATCAGCTGGTCACAAACCCAGGCAGCTGTTCTCAAGTAGGCCGTTTATACGCCTCTCAAGCTGGTCATCAAACAAACCATCTCAGTCATCAACAGGAGCCAAAACTAAGGGCCGATTCATACTCCTATTTTAGAGCCCAATAAAAGTCGGTTGGGCCTACAATGTGATGTCATTTGAGGTTCGGGGGGGGGGGGGGGGGGGGGACGACGACGACGACACCGTCCTAAAGTCGGGTCTTCGGTACTACTGAAAATGTCTGACGAGCCGAAATCATTTCGGCACTACAGGAATAAAATAGGAGTATGAATCTGCCATTGACAAGGAAAAGGAGAATTTACGTCACATGTGTCTGAGCAAATGGGCTTTTTTTAAATGCCATTGACAATGAAAGGAGAATTTACGTCACATGTGTCTGAGCAAATGGGCTTTTTTAAATGCCATTGACAATGAATTAAAGGAGAATTTACGTCATGTGGACGAGCAAATCAACTTTTCTAAACACAGTGCAACTGTGATTGATAAGATAAGACGATGACAAGGGCGCCCCTCACTTCACACGGGTGTGATCTTTGCTTGTGAAATGTGTATAATAATAATGCAGGTATATATGTAGACTTGCATATGCTGAGCAATTTTCATAATTAGCTTTAACCCATTCTGACCTGAGATCAGATTCATACGAGGTTTCCACTGGACACACACTGGTCTGTTTAACCCATTCTGACCTGAGATCAGATTCATACGAGGTTTCCACTGGACACACACTGGTCTGATTAACCCATTCTGACCTGAGATCAGATTCATACGAGGTTTCCGCCGGACAAACACTGGTCTGATGAACCCATTCTGACCTGAGATCAGATTCTAAAAATGTCAGTCGTTCTTCGATTTTTCAAAAAATAGCAGACCTACAAGCTCGTATCGCGCCACTCGGTGGCGCGCTATGAGCTTGTAGATCTGCTATTTTTCAATAGCTAAAGCATAACATGATGCTAACACCAAAATGGGTCCCCGTTCAGAATGGGTTAATTACCATACTATATGGACAATATTACAGCAATATAGTCCCGGGCCTTAACCGATATTTCCACGGCAATCAATGTTAAAGGCTTTTTGGGGGCATTTTAGAGTAGTTCTAATCAACATCAGCTGTGTTTGGAGGAACGTGCAGCAATGGGAATCAAACAGGAGAATGAAATCAGGATTTATATTGTTTATTCATGCTGGCCTCGGCGCATCATCACACATCACGTTTTCGTTCAAAGGAAGTAATTCAAATTGTCTTTTTATGGACTTTTGGTATAAAAAATCAGACCCGTGTGAACTGAGTGGTGCAACTCCCCTCTCTCTCTCTCTCTCTCTCTCTCTCTCTCTGTTTCTGGCACAACAGCGCCCCTACTGGTACTAATAGTCATACTCGTGCTCATTAACGTCACATACATAGGCGGACACATTATAGGTGAACAACACGGACATTTCTGTTCCTTGGAGTGGTTGTTGCACCACTCAAAATTACACCAAAACATTAGGCCAGATGACGACCAGACCACGGATATGCTCCAAAAGTGTGAAAAACATATTTTTCATGTCCCTACTGTATGTCTCCAAGGTCTGTGCGGACCTTATACCTTTGTCCTCCTAATTGCTCCCCCTGTGGCGGGTCAGAATTCTGAACACCGAGTGACACTGAACAGGTTCAAGTATTGTAATAACGTATCCATTTGTGAACCCATTAACAGCGGGAGACGTGAGTCATTATACAACGGGTCGTTTCAGGGAAGCCATCCGATTGGTTGATGTTAGTGGACGTCTAGCTGTGCTGCGAACGAGCACGACGGGCCATGTACAGCTCTAGTGCCATTAAGCGGCTCGGTTGAATGCTTCTGAAAACTCCTCTAATTGTGACTCTGCTATTATGCTATCAACGGTCAAGTATGTTATTTCAGTTCATTGACAGCTGAGCTTAACCCATTCTGAACGGGAACCCGGCCCCTTTTGGTGTTCTTATAGCATTATGTTATTCTTTAGCTATTGAAAAATAGCAGACCTACAAGCTCGTAGCGCGCCACCGAGTGGCGCGCTACGAGCTTGTAGGTCTGCTATTTATGAAAAGTCGTGAAAATGTGGCGCAAATCTTTTAATATATATATATATTTCAGAGCGAACATTTTTAACTAAAATATTGGCTCCTGGGGGAGGTCCCTGGAACTACATATTTTGAGATGGGGCTCCGTGGCCCAATAGAGATAATTCTGGGGGTCCTTGACATGAAAAAGGTTGAGCACCACTGACATAGAAACATGGGTTTTTCGTTTTTTTGGATTTTGAAGCCTTTTTTTTTAATCGACCGCAGTCCAAAATGGGTTAATAACAGGCCTGAGATTCAAAGGCTCAGAGCACCTGTGGTGACACCTCACCTGCTGCTTGGTTCTGTGCTGTATCCAACATGGCAGCCCTGTTCTGTGCTGTATCCAACATGGCAGCCCTGTTCTGTGCTGTATCCAACATGGCAGCCCTGTTCTGTGCTGTATCCAACATGGCCCTAGCCTGGGTAAACCCACTCCCCCTGCTGGACAACATTTCATTCTGCCAGGAGGGGTGAGTCTGGCTAAATGGTAATACAAAGTCCTTAAGATTGTATCAGCTTTGGTACGAGCCAATCCTACCAAAGTGCTGTATCCAACATGGCAGCGCTGTCAGCCCTGTTCTGTGCTGTATCCAACATGGCCAGTGGCGGAACAACATAGGCCCGGGCCGGGGTGTGAGACGGCACGACCGGGCCTCACCGAACCTGACTCTCAACAGCACCCCCCCCCCCCCCCCCCCCCCGACGAATTTGAGCAGGCGTGCATGAACGAGAGTCGAGAGAGGAGTTGTGTGTAAGGAGCTGATCACAGTCACAGATAGAGGGAAAGTGCTATATTTTGCCTATTATTTATGCTATATATTATTGATCGCGCCTGTGTCTGTGACATTGCGCAGCAGTGCACACACGAGAGAGAGAGAGAGAGAGAGAGAGAGAGAGAGAGAGAGAGAGAGAGAGAGAGAGAGAGAGAGAGAGAGAGACGTAGAGAGAGAGAGACGTAGGCTAGAGACAGAGAGAGAGACGTATGAGAGAGAGACGTAGAGAGAGAGAGAGAGAGAGACGTAGAGAGAGAGAGAGGTGCGTGCGTCAGTGTGTTAAAAAATAAATAGGCTACTACTCATCTTTGTGTTCTGTTTCACCTTCTGAGTGATCGCACAAAGGGAAAAGAAACAAGAAGGGGTTTAGAATCTAAACAGTCCGTTGTGGAGAAAAGGAAGTTATCCACACATATGCACTCCTAAATCCTCACAGAGTGATTAGCCTACTAATGAGTGACAGGTGCTGCACTTTTGGAGCGTGGCTGAGGATGTCTGTTGGAGAGAGTGTGAAGCCCGACACACACCGTCTGCGGTGCGGCGCCGCCTGGAAAATAGAACTGGGTTCTATCGGCGCGCCAGGCGCCGCGGGCGGCGGACGGAGCCGGTGTGCGTTAGGTTCATTGAAAATAATGGAGGCGGCTGTGTCCGCGCCGCGCGGCGGACGCAGCCGGTGTGTGGTGGGCTTGAGACAGACTCCACGGTGCTTGTACAGTCCAGCGCAGTACATTCTCATCAGACATGATATTTTGCTAAAGTGTAGGCTATTATATAGGCTATATAAGCTCTGTATCTGGTTAATTGCGGGATTCGCGGGGGCCCGCTGGTTTTATCAGTCGTGAGTGACTGTGTAAAAAATCGTCAATCGGTCAGCTGACAGCCCGGGCCCTCAGGAGGTCCGGGCCGGGGTGTGACAAACCCCCCTACACCCCCGTTAGCTCCGCCCCTGAACATGGCCCTGCGCTGTGCTGTATCCAACATGGCAGCCCTGTCAGCCCTGTTCTGTGCTGTATCCAACATGGCAGCGCTGTCAGCCCTGTTCTGTGCTGTATCCAACATGGCAGCGCTGTCAGCCCTGTTCTGTGCTGTATCCAACATGGCAGCGCTGTGCTGTATCCAACATGGCAGCCCTGTTCTGTGCTGTATCCAACATGTCAGCCCTGTTCTGTGCTGTATCCAACATGTCAGCCCTGTTCTGTGCTGTATCCAACATGGCCCTGTTCTGTGCTGTATCCAACATGGCAGCGCTGTCAGCCCTGTTCTGTGCTGTATCCAACATGGCAGCCCTGTTCTGTATCCAACATGGCAGCCCTGTTCTGTGCTGTATCCAACATGGCAGCCCTGTTCTGTATCCAACATGGCAGCCCTGTTCTGTGCTGTATCCAACATGGCAGCCCTGTTCTGTATCCAACATGGCAGCCCTGTTCTGTGCTGTATCCAACATGGCAGCCCTGTTCTGTTCTGTATCCAACATGACAGCCCTGTTCTGTATCCAACATGGCAGCCCTGTTCTGTTCTGTATCCAACATGACAGCCCTGTTCTGTATCCAACATGGCAGCCCTGTTCTGTTCTGTATCCAACATGGCAGCCCTGTTCTGTATCCAACATGACAGCCCTGTTCTGTATCCAACATGACAGCCCTGTTCTGTGCTGTATCCAACATGACAGCCCTGTTCTGTATCCAACATGGCAGCCCTGTTCTGTATCCAACATGGCAGCCCTGTTCTGTATCCAACATGGCAGCCCTGTTCTGTATCCAACATGGCAGCCCTGTTCTGTATCCAACATGGCAGCCCTGTTCTGTATCCAACATGGCAGCCCTGTTCTGTATCCAACATGACAGCCCTGTTCTGTATCCAACATGACAGCCCTGTTCTGTGCTGTATCCAACATGACAGCCCTGTTCTGTATCCAACATGGCAGCCCTGTTCTGTATCCAACATGGCAGCCCTGTTCTGTATCCAACATGGCAGCCCTGTTCTGTATCCAACATGGCAGCCCTGTTCTGTTCTGTATCCAACATGGCAGCCCTGTTCTGTATCCAACATGGCAGCCCTGTTCTGTTCTGTATCCAACATGGCAGCCCTGTTCTGTGCTGTATCCAACATGGCAGCCCTGTTCTGTATCCAACATGGCAGCCCTGTTCTGTTCTGTATCCAACATGGCAGCCCTGTTCTGTTCTGTATCCAACATGGCCCTGTTCTGTGCTGTATCCAACATGGCAGCGCTGTCAGCCCTGTTCTGTGCTGTATCCAACATGGCAGCGCTGTCAGCCCTGTTCTGTGCTGTATCCAACATGGCTCTGACATCATAACCGGGTTGTCAGAGGTGATGTCACTCTGACATACCTCTGACATCTCAACACTATAAATAAGGTGCCTACGCGAGCCGACCTAAGGACTTCATACCAAGATCGAGCCGCCGACCTAAGGACTTCATACCGCTCGCCTCAAGAGACCCCATATCCATCCCTTCCGAAACTTTGAAGGTTGGGATCTCTCTGCATTATCCCAGACCATGCAGATCCCTATACTCAGGCCTCGGTCACATTTGAGAGATAATAAAGGGTACTATCCCTCACGCTTAAGCGTGTAATTGAGGTGACAGGTCTATTGTTCTAAATTTATGCATAAATTAATAAAATTAAAAAAAAATTGCATAATTAAAATTTTAATTTTTTTAATCCTAAAAGCGTGTTAATTGATTGTTGTCTAATGACCTTAATCCCATGAGCATCTGGAGTGTATGAATGGTGGGATGTTGTTGTCGTCGATCTAATCGTGAGAACGTGAGAATGAGCACCCGGTGAGTTTGCCAGTGAGAAAGGGAGAGACAGAGGGTGTTTGGTGCGGTGGGTGGGGGTGTGTGGGGCCCCCCTCTGATCTACCATGCGTGCTAGATGGTGAATGGTGGGGGACGCTGGCCCAGCCGGAGCTGGCCTGTGTGTGTGCGTGTGTGTGCGTGCGCGCGCGCGCGTGTGCGTGTGTGTGTGTGTGTGTGTGCGTGTGTGTGTGTGTGTGTGTGTGTGTGTGTGTGTGTGTGTGTGTGTGTGTGTGTGTGTGTGTGTGTGTGTGTGAGTGTGTCGAAACATGTTAGGCCGTGACGGGTTAAGTTTGAATTCTAAATTCTAAATTCTAAAACAAAAAAAAGGGTTGATCACCCGTACGTTGCTCCTCTCAACGCATTGATTTAGTGAATGCTAATGATGAGTGCGGGTATTGTTTCACGGGTGGGTGTGTGGTGGATATAAGACCCAGGGGTCTACGCATGGCACTTGTTCCGAGGGCCGCGAGTTTGTGAGGTGAAGAAAATATTTTTTTAAATTCTGCGCCGAACTATGAACCATGAATATGCTCATAAGGGATGAGAACGTCTTTCCGTCGCCGGCCGAGGATATAGCTTTTCAGAAACTCATTATAGACGTTCAGTTTGGAGCTTTGAAGCGTGACATTGTGACGGCTGTTGTGGCCTGTTCTGTGGTGGATGAGGAAGACCTTATAGTTTTAATCGGTGTTTTGAACGAAAGAAGAAATATCGTTTTAACTTTCATTAACTCCTGCCTCCCCTTATCTCACACTTATCGGGCAGTTCGTGACAAGTTTGAAGAAGCTTTGGATCCAGACTCCGTGTATCAGGAATATATTTTGGTTCAAACACTCGCCAGATATCACACGCTCCCGGGGGGATCTCCAAGACTTCGTTGAATATGGGGGATGGAGAAATTGCCGACGAGTTATTAACGGCCGGTAAGCATCAATTTACTTTTATTTTATTTTAGGGCAATGTTCATTCTAAAAAATAAATAAATAAAACATTTTCTTTATGTACTTAAGCGTTGCATGAAGAGGAGTCCACGCCAAGAAGACGCGTCACGCTTGCCCTGGGTGTGGATTTGCAACAAGAGGCCGGCGAAGAGATCTTTCAAAACGCACAAAGGTTTTCCCCGCACGGGGTAATTTCTGATGACATCCGTCAGACCCCAGAAGAATTCAGAGCGCTTATATCAGAGCCGCTTCTGATCTCAAGACCCGGGGTCAGTTGGCTACGCAGGCCTCCGCCCTCCTCATCACCGTACCGCGACGGGAGACGCAATAGAAGATTTCGCGCCGTTCCAAAAAGACGCTCCACTCATCATCAGCGTCCCACTCCAACCAGAAACCCCGGTGAGAACCTTTCAAAAATGTATTATATGAAATAAGTTAATATATATTTTTTAAATCATTTTTTTAAAACTAATATGACACCCCATTTTTCCCCACCAGGGGAGCCGTCATCCGAGAAGAGCGCCGGAGGTCAAGAGGGGGAATCCCAGAGAGGAGGAGGAGGAGGAGGAGTAGGAGGAGGAGGAGGAGGAGGAGGAGGCGGAGGGCCCGAGACGGAGAGAAGCGGAGGAGAAGGAGGGGTCGAGATGGGCGGAGCAGACAGCGCTGGCGCGGAACGAGGAGAAGAGAAAGATCACGGGTGCGATTCATTCCCTAATATAACAGGATTTTTCGCATCCGCTGCACGCATGATCGAAGAGAGTGCTAATCGCAAAATTAATGTGGAGCTCTTGTACTGTTCAATAAAACCATACTAGATGTCATAGTATGCCATACTAGCTCTGACACCGTGTGTAGAAATGTTTTAGGAAAAAGTTTTTTTTAATTTTAGTTTCATAGTGATAGTGTGATTCAGCATGGCTAATAATAATTCAAATAACGAAATTCCTCCTCATTTACTAGCTCTAATAAATCAAATGAACTCCCCACATATCTCCGTTGACTCACCCGTTGATTTTTCTATTCCCGACGATCTTTCATATATGTCGGATGAACTAAATGGGTTATCACAGTCCTCTATTATATCAACGCCGTCATCGACCTCTTCAGACTCTGCAGTTTCCCGGGGTCAAGTTGGAGGGGGTGACGGCGTTGACGACCCGGGAGAGGGGCCCTCCGGACCTACTCGTCAGAATGTCACCCAGCCCGTTTCAATCTCACGCGATAGATTTAACAATGTGGAAATTCGACAGCGGTTAAACATCTTACCGCCGAGTCGCGACGACATTAACTATGCAAACTTTTTCACCAACGTCGTCGGAAGCGCTCAACTCACGCTAGCTAACATTTTTGCTTCAGCCAGTGCCACAGACAGGATTCAAATCGAGCTGGTGGCCAACCACCTGGCAAACCCCAACAGTTTAATATTGAGGGGCGATGACACATTTCCGGACAGCGGATTTGAAGAGCTTCTCGAACGCCTTGTCCAGTCTAATTATGAACTAATCGCAGATCCCTCTTTAGAACTCGTAGTCCAAATTGTTAAAGCACCGGCGGGGAGCGGCCTAAGGAAGATATCCCAGTTGTTGGATTATGAAATATTAGCGCTAAAAGCCAAGCATCTTTTTGTCATATCTAATCCTAACTCAAAACTATGTTTCAGCGTAAACTTTGCACACTTATTAAACCCGGGGTTAACGGACGAGGCCTGTAGAATAATAGGTTTAGAGATTCAAGGTCAAGCCGGGTTGACGCCCGACGAAAGCGTCTCTTTTCATGACATAATTAAATTTGAGCGTGCTCTCCGGTGCAAAATAGTGATATTCTATCGGGAGGGCGGCATTAAAAAGACTCTGTCTAAATTTCAAACATCCACCCCGCGTAGAGTAAATACATTCTTCTTCTTTTTATTTGACAACCATTATTACGGTATAAAAAATTTGCGAGGGTTTTTAGGCGAGAGCTACACCTGTGTTCATTGCTATGAAGGTTTTAAGGCAAAAAGCAACCACAGATGCCTCCATTCTTGTGCCGTGTGTCTTGATGATGACTGTGTCAGGGGCAAAACCATCAAATGTTTGTCATGTAAACGTATCTGTAACTCTAGCGATTGTTTCGCCCGCCATCAAAAGCCTACTTTGAGAAGCGACGCACGCCTGCTCAGCAATTGTGATATTTATAAATATTGCGAAACTTGTCACAGAGTGTTTTATTGCGCTAAACAAAACCATATTTGTCAACCCAATAAATGCAAGGTGTGCGGAGAACCGCTTCCACTTTCCGGCAAGACGACTCATTACTGTTATATTCAACAACTCGCCCCGAGTCAAAAGCATTCTGATAAATTGGTTTTTTATGACATAGAGACATTTTGTGACAAGTCTACGCGTCAGCACCACCCCTTTTTAATTTGCACAAGCTCTTTTCAGGGGGCCACTATGACATTTTGGGGCGTGGACTGTGCTCGGGAGTTTTTACACCACTTTCGCAAGCCGGTTCATAAAAATACAATTTTTATAGCTCACAACTCCCGCTCATTTGACGGCTATATCATTCTCAACGCCTTCATAAAATTAGGCTTAAGCCCCTCATTAATTCTTCAGGGCGGAAAAGTTTTATCGTTTCAAGAAGAAGAATTTAAATTAAAATTTATCGACAGTTTAAGTTTTCTCACTATGCGTTTGGCCCAACTACCGAGATGTCTGGGCATGGCTCATAATATTGCTAAAGGAATATTTCCGCATAATTTTAGCTCCCTTCAAAATCTGACATACGTCGGTCCGTATCCCGAGCGCGATCAATTTAATTACGATTCAATGTCTCCGGACGAGAGAGCCACCTTTGACCTCTGGTATAATGACGTGAGTGGAGAGGGAGGGGTGTTTCATTTTAAAAAGGAGGCCATCAAATATTGCAGGACGGACACTGAGATATTGCGAGAGGCTTGCACCATTTTCAGACAAAGCTTTATCGACCAGTGTAAAATAGACCCTTTCAACTCAATAACGCTCAGTTCCGCCTGCATGACGGTTTTCAGAACACACTTCATCCCGGGTAGTAAGACGCTCGCGATACCGTGTCCTCTGGATTATAAAAGAACGTCTAAACAATTTTCTACGGTGAGCATCGAGTGGCTCGATTTTATGGCTCACAGCAAAGACATTTTTATAGAACACGCGTTAAACAGAGGAGAAAAGAAAATAGGTTCTTTTTATCTCGACGGCTTTGAACCGCTTTCTAAAACGGCATTTGAATTCAACGGTTGTATTTATCACGGGTGTTCTGATTGCTTCAGGCCCAGAGAATGTAGTCCATTTTCAGGTAAAACATTTGAGGAAATTTACGCGGAGACAATGTATAGAGATCAGCGGCTGAAAGATGAGTTCGGCTTAAATTTAATCTCAATATGGGAGCACGAGTGGACCGAGATGAAGCGTTCCAACCCAGAGGTCATTTTATTTTTATCTAATAGAGCGCCTCACGACCCATTAGAACCGAGGTTAGCCTTATATGGGGGGCGCACGGAGACGTTTAAAATGTATCACTCGGTCGAGAATAAAGAAAGAATACATTTTGTAGATGTCACGAGTTTATACCCCTTTGTGTTAAGCTCAAAGCACTATCCCCTACACCATCCTACGATTATATATAGAGACTTTGAGGACATAAATTCGTATTTCGGACTAATCAAGTGCGTTATTGTGCCTCCCACCAAACTACTGATTCCATTTCTCCCCTCTAAAACAAAGAGCGGTAAATTAGTTTTTACTCTGTGCGCGGCCTGTGCGGACTCAAACACCCAGGCCGCATGCTCGCACGCCAATGAGGAGCGGGCTCTGCGTGGAACGTGGGTTAGCGAGGAGGTCAAGTTTGCTCTCTCCCTGGACTACAAAATTGTAAAAATAAATGAAGTGTGGCATTTCGAGCATAAAAGCAATACCATTTTCACCGATTACGTGCGCACATTTCTCAAAACAAAACAGCAGAGTTCAGGCTTCCCCCCAAATTGTGTCTCCCAGGAGGAAAAAAATAAATATGTTAAAGAATACGAGTTGGCCGAGGGGATTAAATTGGACATTTCTAAAATAGAGAAAAATGACGGACAGAGAACCGTGTCAAAGCTTTGTCTAAATTCTCTATATGGGAAATTTGGTCAAAGGAGTAATCTCCCGCGCGCCGAACTTATTCAGGAGGTCGAACGTTTCTTTGAATTAATGTTTTCGGATAAATACAAAATATCTTATTTCTCTTTTCTAAACGAAGAGACCGCGTTAGTCCAATGGGTCGATGGCGCTAGTTTCACCTCGCAACCAAACAAAACGGGGAATATTTTTGTGGCAAGTTTCTGTACAAGTTATGGGCGAATTGAATTATATAAACACATGGCACGCCTCGATCCAAAGTCTCTTTTGTACACGGACACAGACTCCCTTTTTTATGTCAGCAAAGACGGCGATCAACTCTTCCCCCTGGGCAGTTATTTAGGCATGCTTACGTCCGAATTACAACCCGGAGAATTTATTGATGAGTTCTGCAGCAGCGGCCCTAAAAGTTACGGATTCCATACGTCTAAAAATAATGTGGTTTTAAAATGCAAAGGCATCACGCAGACTTATGAAGCGGCGAGAACCATAAATTTTTCCTCCTTAAAGGAAATGATTGACAAGTTTATCACCAAACTCGACCGCCGAGAAAATGGCGAAAGGGGCGAAGAAGAAGAAGAAGAAGAAGAGGGCGTTCTATTTGTTAGACAGAGAGGCATAAAGAGGTGTAAAAATGGTTTTTTTCTTCATAACACGGAGGTGAATAAAAAGGTCAGGGTTGTTTTTGACAAACGTAGAGTTCTCAGAGGTGGAAATACGGAACCTTTCGGATTTTGAATTTTGCTTATACTGTGTGTGATTTGTTTTGTTTGTTTTTGATTTTTTCTTCATCATTAAAGAATAAAAAAAAAAAAAAAAAAAAAAAAAATGGCTGACTCTCCTTGCACAGAATTTGATTTTAGAATTAAAACCCCCGCGGCCGTTGTGTTCTCTGGGCCTAGTGGGTCGGGGAAAAGTCAACTTGTCGGTCGGATATTGCTCAATATGGAAAACTGTATGTCAGAGCCCCCGCTCAAAATTGTATATTTTTATTCATGCTGGCAGCCCCTCTATGACACGCTGAAAAATAAAATTAAAAACATCACGTTCACCGACTCACTCCCGGATAACTTTGATTCTTTTAACCGCTCTTTAATAGTTTTGGATGATCTTATGACCGAAGCTTCCGAGTCTGTTGATGTTTTGAAGCTTTTTACAATGTACAGACACCACAGAGGAATATCAGTTTTTCTTTTGAGTCAAAACATATTTTGTCAGGGGAAACACTCTCGCACTATATCTTTGAACACTCAGTACTATATTTTGTTTAACAACCCCCGGGATAAAGTGCAACTGAGAATGTTATCGCAGCAGATTTTCCCCGAAGATTCTCGCTTTCTACCCGAAGTTTTTAAAGATGTCGTGACGACACCCTACAATTACATGGTGCTGGATTTGACCCAGGAGTGTCCGCCAAAGTGTCGGGTTCGCTCAGGGCTGGTGGGGCTTGATAAAGACGGGCTCGTCACGGTCTACAGCAGAGGGTGATTCGCTCTCGAGCTAGTGAGTCGAGAGACGTTGGGGGGGGATGAGGGGCCAAAGAACAAAGAGGCGTGGTTTCGCGCTAAAAAAACAAAAAACATTACCCCCGCAGCCACTCAGGAGCTCTCATAGCGGCAGCGTTCAAAAACTATCCAGAAATATACGGGTTATGAAAAAAATGCTGTCTGCCTCAGCGCCGCGCAGACGCGCTATTTTGAAAAGAGGCACCCCGGAACTAATGTCCTGCATTTCAGACGGTGCCGTCAACGTGATAAGAGGGAACGTCCCGTTAACCAGCTGTCAATATAAGAAATTAAAGCGGGGGAAAAAATTGTTACATTCTCTGGCGAGCGCTAAACTAACTCTCAATAAAAAACGAGGTATTTTAATGAAGCAGAAAGGCTCCGGTTTTTTTCTTCCCTTATTGGCCGCCGTGATCCCGGCTATCGCCAGTCTTATTTCGGCCCGTAGGTCGTAATGAGCGTCAACAGGGGCGTTCGTAAACAATATTTAATCTCCGAACAACAATTATTAGACATGAAGAGCTCGAGGGAGGGAGCCGGCGGCGTTACACAGACCCCGACGGATCTCGGCCTTCACGCCTCTCAGTCACACTTGGACCTGGCTATGGAAAATATTTTACGCGACAGCTCCTTACATCCCGACGACAAGATTAAAAAATACGATTTAGTCTTACAAAGGTTTCTAACCGTGTATAAACAAGCGGCGCTAGAAAGAGAAAAACCTCTACCCGTGACTTTAGTCGGATCAAACGCGGGGGGCCTTGCAGAAAATAGTGATTTTGAGGAAAAAATAAAACCCCTTCTCAATCTTCTACCAGAACGTTCACAAAGAAACGCACGGTTCATTCTAGAAAGAATTTCTTCCTCCACTCACGGAGACTGGAGAAGTGACACCGGCGAATTAATTTACGCCGATCAAACCATAAGAAATTCCCACATTTTAGATTTATTAAAACACATTCTCAATCCCTCCGTGGCTAGGAAAAAGAAAACTGCGTCTTTCCCCGAGGGGCACGGTTCCTTTTTAGCGCTTCTGTCAAAACTTCACATTCCAGGATCGCTGATAACTAATTCTAGCGTTCGGCAGCAATATCAGCATCAGCACTCGGGCCTAACCCCCGCAGCCCCCACCTCAACCCCACAAACCTTCTCGGCGGGACACCCGGGGTCGCGAAGGAGGTCACGCCAGAGAAGTCCGCGCAAGTCCGGAGACAAGACATCTTCTCCGGGCGATTTGAGCGAGTCGGAGGGAGACGGGAGTGACGTGTGGACGCTGGCACGTGATCGTCGAAAGAGGCGCGTCACCAAGCGGAGCAGACGCTCGACGCTTCCTCCAATCGTGTGGGAGACTTTAGATTAGATTGAAAAAAAAAAAAAAAAAAAAAAACGCCGGTTAGCCGAGCGGTATATAACCCTCTATATTCCGCGCATGAAGGGGCACCAAACCATGAGCGTTCGCCTCTTCCCTCACCCCGTTTCACGAAAAATGGATTTCTCAGCCGATTCAAAAACTGTCCGGTTATCCTCAGACCCTCCCGCTACGGACAATATCACGGTCTACTTTAAAGAGAAACGAGGAGAAAACTTTGCTTGTTTCAAAACACCGTGCGACAAATATGAATATATTGATTATTTAGAGGTTAGCGAACACCTGTTTCCGGCGTTCGAAAGCGCCGTGACGGAGATGATGGAGTACATGGAGTTTGTGAGATACGAGTCACCCGCTCTCAGGGCATATTTGATGCCCTCCAAACACCTCAAGAGCGTGGGCGGTAATACGACGGTCTTGATCGACTGTGACAGAATGGTTAATTGGCTTTTGGTTCGTTTCTGCGAAAACAATATGCCAATTTCCCCGACCGCCCCGCTTCATGTTATGGATAAAGAGAGATATTTCGCCATTAAGCTTTGCGTGGGGCTTAAGGACCTCCATCTAATGAGAGAGCTTCTTTCCCACGCGCGATCAGTCCTCCATCGAGCGCGTTGGGAAAATGCGAATAACTACGAGTGGAAAAGAAATCAGTCTACGCAGACAGACTTCTCACAGCAGCATCAGCCTGAAGCCGAGGAAGAGCGGATAGAGGCCTCCACCGACCCCGTTGACCTCTATCCGATTTTCCGCACCAGCAGCAGCAGCAGCAGCCTGAAGCCGTGGAAAAGCGGAGAGAGGCCTCCATTGACCCCGATGACCTCTGACGGCGTGACAGACTCGCTAAAGGAGCGAGCACCCACACACCCATAACCCCCCGTCAACATGTACCCTAGTGAATTTTATGAAAGTCCCCAATTATGTTCTTTTATGAAATAAAAAAAACATGAATAGAAAAAAAAGACGCTTCAGTGTTTTTTTATTTATTTATTTTTTATTGATATTTACGAATAATATGAACGAGCCAGTTGGCTCAGACAGGAATGATGTGGTTTAACACGATTTACACAGGGTTTATATTTTTTTACAAAGTCTGAAACCATTTTATCGTTTTTATCAGGATCCTCGAGAGAATACAAATGCATACAGCGCTTAAAGGATAGTCCTAACGCTCTGTGGGTCAGATAAAAAATGCAATGTTGGCCGCACACGCTCGAATGAAGATCCTGCAGCACGGCTGTGTGATAAGTTACCGTGTCGAGGGTTCCCAAAAATCTTTTTATTTCTTCTCCGCACGTGTCGACGTCAAAACCATAGCTGTCAAAAAAAGTCGCTCCGCTTCTTTCCATCGTTATTGCCAGCCAATGGGTGCCCGGTTTTGTGTGCGGATCCGTATTGACTATATAAAATCCCGGCACGATGTGTGCCGAGTGCGTGGGCAGAAGATCCGCCGCGAAAACACCTTTAAACAGCCTGGTTCCAATCATTTTATTCATGAAGCCGTCCAACTGAGCCGTATTCATTTAGGGGCCGTGGATGGGTTTGTTAAAAGGCTGTTTTGTTTTTGTTTGTTTTTTCTGGTTTTTTTTCTTGTTTTTTTTTGTTTTTGTTTTTTTGTTTTTTTTACTAATTAAAAAAAAAAAAAAAAAAAAAAAAAAAAGATACGGGTATGTAGCCGAAAAGCAATTAATGATAGTCCATTATAACTTGTCTTTTAGAGTCAATTTCTAGAACGGAATCAAAAGCCGCATACGCCAGCAAGGTGATTGTTCTTTGAAGTTCCTGCGAGAATGACAGGCTGATTCGCACGCTGCCGTTCTGCGGGGCTGAGGCACACGCCAGATCCGAGGACGGGGAGATATTGAATGAAAAGATGGTGTACCCTCCGCTAAATTCCTCTCGTGATATAGCCAAAGGCAAATCTTTCATATTTCTTCCGCTCGATTGGAACAGATTAAAATATTCTCTAATATTTAGCTTGTGGGCAAAATCAGGTTTAAAAGGGACCGCGGGAATTTGAACTCCGTTGGCGTTTATGCATATCTCGTTCAAATCAAAATGTTCAAACGACAAGCCGTTCAGTTGTTTCGTGCCGGAAAACCCGCGATGATTCAACAGACAGATGAGAATGTACTTGGGAGTGGATCCTAGGAACAGGTTCTCCATATTCCACACTTTCAACCCGCCGGAAATTGTATACGACTTACACACAATCTTTTGCATGTTGTAGACGGCGTTGCTTTTCAACAAAGCCGATTCGATTCCCAGACGTACCGGAGCGCTAACGCTAACCTTTTTGACGTATAAAGTTGCCCCGTCGACGTGAAGAACGCACGTTCCGGCGTTCGGCTGCATCAAACAGAACTCGTTACTCGCGCGAATTAATTTGATACGTAAGTCTACGTGATTCAATAATAGTTTATCGCACGTAAATAAATCTGAATGAATATGACCTATTACGTCAAACGGCGTCGATAGAGCCGCTGCGGCCGCGCGAGCTTTGAACCCCGCATTCTCCCCGTCGAGGGCCGTCGAGTCAAAGTGACCGGCTGTGTCTTTGATAAACAGCGCCGACGTGAACTGGCTCTTTAGACTCGCCTCGCTGTAATTTAACAAAGTTTCCAGATATGCTCTGAACGGATGGGTGTTGGTGCTTTGACTTATAAGCTTGTCTCCCAAAATAACATCGCACTGACTGAATATTGTATTGAGCGGATAGTTAATCGTTGCAACCCTGTCCGTCACCAGTAAAATCGACCCGTCGGCTTTTGCGATTCTCAAACGTAGACTTAGAACAACTTCGGACAGGTCGATAAAACGGTCGTCGCCTGTGATGTGAAATTCAATCGGGGAATTATTACCGGCCCCCAGGGGAGAGCCGATCGGTAGATATGAGACATGAGACTCGCTCTCGATGCTCAGCTGCGTCAAATTTGTTTTAAAGAGGTCCAATTCACTGAGTGTACATTCCTTAGATCTGTTGTGGTGGGCCATATTTGCTGAGACACGCCGAGTTTTTTTTCTTCTTTTTTTTTTTTTCTTCTTCTTCTTCTTCTTCTTTTCTTTTTTTTTCTTTCTTTTTTTTATTTTTTTTTATTTTTTATTAATTTTTATTTATTTATTTATTTATTTTTATTTTTCATTTATTTATTTATTTTGTTTTTATTTATTTTTTTATTTTATTTTATTTTTTCTTTATTCAAAAAATATATTTCTTAGTGGAGCTTGGCTTTCTACGCTTCTTCTTGATGGCTCGTTTTCTAAATGACCGCGTTGCAGCCCTCGTACGTTTTTTATACGTACGATGGCCCGGGGGGACTAAACGTCTCTTTATTATTAAATTTCTAAGGCCGTGCCCGCCCTGTTTCTGATCCTCGGAGGGTGTTGTCATGCGTTTAAACGCCCGGGCCGCGAGGTCAGACGCGATAGATTTCGCGGCCGATTTAATGTGTGGCTTGGCGATATTAATACCGCTTCTCACCAGCGGGCTAACGTATCGGAACAAGCGCGCGAGGAGGGACCCTAGCCCTTTTCCGTACTGTACACTAGCGCCGGTAAAGTAATCCTCACCGTGACCTATTTGATTATTATAGTAAGTTACATATCTGTAGGGGTCCATGATCCCCGCAGAGAAAAGCACAAATGATTCGTTTTCGCAGGAAACCTCTCTTTTGCAACCGCGCTAATGCGACACCTTTTTTATTTCTTTTATATTTAATGTTATACAGCTAAAAGGGGCGGAGTTAACTTTCTTCTGAAGTGAAGTTTAACGTTTGTTTTTCCGTAGATAAAATTAATTAGTTCTCCGGTGTCGGAGCGTATTTGAATTTGAATCGTGTCGATGTGAGATTTTGAGACCTTAACGTAATGTGGCACCGTGTAATGTAAGCTGACGATCTCGCCCCATTTACCTCCCACCCTCGCCGTTCTCAAGAGGGGGGCATACGCGTTCCCGATTAACATATGCTCGATAAAGTCCGAATATATGAATAGGGAATATTGCCCAGCCGCTATGTCGACGCAACTTCGCGGTGTGGTCGATGAGTTGTGCCAGACATCTGGATCCCAGCCCATAATATAACTCAGCTGTCTGCTAAGTCTGATCTGACACTCGCTGCTTCCTCGCAGAGAGACTTGATGCATATGTCGTGAATAAAACAACGTCACTTGACACTCTTCTATAAAGGATAATTGAAACTTGATCTCATCCAATAAAGTGGCTACGTTTTCGTAATTTCCAGGGTTTAGAGACTTCACTTTAATAGTCGGGTCCGTCGGGGAATCCCGTCTCTCTCTCTCTCTCGTCGCCTTGGGGGCTGGAAGGAGGGTGAAGGGGTGGAGCGTGGACGTCCTGATTGTGTTGGAGGGCCTCTCCAGCGAATCTTGCGTGACCTCGGGGGCACGAGCTCTGTACTCGAGATACGCAGAGTCCGCTGGAAGATTCAACCATGTTTTAGGATAGCTAAACTCCGCTAAACCCACCTCCCACTCGCCCTCCAAGTGCAGCGCATGGGCTAGATTGACGCGGTAGTCAGAAATGGTGTTTGCCGTGAATGTTTCATGGCTCGCGTTCGAGGGTAATTCGATGTAAAAAGAGTCACTCTGCTGCATTTTTATATATATTATATATATATATATATATATATATATATATATTTATATATATATTTATATATATATTTATATATATGAGCGTTTGTGTAAGCGTGTGTGCGGTGTGTGTGTGCGTGTGTGTGTGTGTGTGTGTGTGTGTGTGTGTGTGAGTGTGAGCGCTAGGTACATCCTCATATGTCTTTCATGTCTGAAGCCAGAATCCAAGAAGAAAATTTAGCGGGCCAACCTTTCCAAGAAACGTAATATTCCAACACACGTTTTTTGTTACGGGTGACCGTCCGACGTTTTAATATTTCTTCCACCTGGAAAACGTCGTCCGGAATCACCTTTTGGAGTTCTGTGGCGTAAAACACCCCTTCGATGTTCTCGCCGGCCATGTCTTCAATTCGGTAAACGATGGGTTGCCTCGGGACAATCTCCTTCACGATAAATAACTCCCGCGACCAGTTAGCCGTGTAACCGGGCTCAAAAACCCCTTTTGATTTTGAAATACGAACATGATCTCCGACATTAAAGCTGGGTTTTAAATTTTTTTTTCTGACAGGAAATGATCCATATAAATTGAAAAAAGCTTTCGCGGCGTTTGCTGCGTTTGCTGCGACCGCGCATGGCGTCATCTTTATGGCGGAGTGAAATGTGTCATTATAGGATTTTACTAAAGCCGGCAAAACGTCCAGCCAGCGATAGGTGTTGTTTGCCGTGAAAAATTTAAACATTCGTGTTTTTAACGTCCTGTTAAAACGCTCAATGACTGCCCCCTTGATCTTTGACCTGGTCGAAAAATGATTGATTCCATATTTTTTCATTAAGTTCTTGAATCCGGAATTATAAAACTCTCGTCCGTCGTCAGTCTGCAGAGAGGTCATAACAGACCCAAATTCATGTTGAATTTCCTTAAGAATTTTGGCGAAGGCTTTCGTCACACTACTCCCTGTTTTATTTATGAGCGGTTTGACATAAGCCCTCTTTGAAAAAACATCTATCGCGGTTAACATCCATTTGTATTTAATCTTATTTTTAATGTTAAAGTCTGCCTTTGAAGACATGTCCGCCAGGTCTGCTTGAAACTGCTTCAGAGGTCTTGAGACAAAGACTCGATTTCGTAGATAATTCAGTCTGGCCGGTTTATGAAGCGTGTAAGAATCTAAACCCATTAGAATCTGCTTAGCTCTGCCGGACGATATCCGTACACCGTCTTGAATTTGCAGTTCGCGTTTCAATCTCTGAGGACCCCCGAAGCTGGCGGGGTGAGAAGGATCTAAATAGACCTTTTTTAAAGCGTCGTCTTCCATGGTCAGCTATAGCTCGGTTACTAGATGCTACACTACACTGTAAATCCCTGGAACATGTGACACGTTTAACCTAAACACCATGTGTGTAATAATAAAAAATGCCGAGTGTTTATTAATGGTCATAAAATACAGTAGAACACGAGTTCACTCGTGGGTTTAGTGTCTGTACACGGCGTCGCATCATAATTTGCAGGCTATATATATAAATATATATTTGAAAATTAAACAGATGGTGTGTAATGACATGCTTCTATCGCTATGTGGCGTCATCACACAAGGTACAGCTCTCGCGGTGTGCGTGGCGTGCGTGAAGCCGTGAGACGCTCGTATAATAAAAAGCTTTGGTTTTTTAAAATGTAACAGAGTGTGTGTAATGACATGCTTCTATCGCTATGTGGCGTCAGCACGTAAGGTATAGCTCTCGCGCTGTAACGTTGTGATAGACTGTGTGTAATGACGTGCTTGAGCCACTATATGAGGCGTCGAGATGTCAAATATGCGCTCTCTTGTTACAGCGTTAAGCTCACGGCGCGTTCATATAATAAAAAATGTGGCTTATAATTCATGTTTTTACTCATTTCGAGAAGGGTGAAAGAAAGCAGAGTCTGTTTTTCACGACCCCTTGGTTTTTTATTATTTACGGAGAAAGATAATAATACTATTGCAGAGCCGCTAGCTTCAGATTGTCAACAAGACGTTCTGCTTTACGGATTCTGCCGTAATGAGACGCTTTACGTCCTGTCGCGACACTTCCGCATGTATATATATTAAATACAGATGTACGGTTTATATACACCGCTTATAGTGTTTTATTTCATTTTCTAGGGACGTGGAAAGAACGAAACATGATTTTACAACCCCAAGGATTTTTATTAACGGACAAAGTTGAATCTTGAGCCTCAGTAACACTTTACAGAGCGGTCGTCAACAGGAAAAACATGAATGAGATCGTAATTTTATTTATTTCTTTAAAACTAGCTAAATACACACACACACACACTAAACCAGCCGTATTTAAAAAAAAGAACGGCGGTGAAAGCTTAACAATTCAAATCAAGAACGTAAAGTTACACGCTAAAAAAGTCTGAAGTTACACTCTGACAGCCTGCTGTAGCTCCTCCCCTGACCCTAGTGAGGCGCAAAAACGAATCAGCTGGCTCGCGACCCTAAGTGGGGACGCCGAAATATCTCATCTAATTTTTTTTTGGTAGGGAAAAATAAACACTAAATCTACGCATTAAAAGACCTTAAAATGCAATACAAATATTCGTTAGATGTATGAGTAACCCTATCTAAACATATTCAATGAATCGACATCGCACCAACAGTTCATTTCAACAGTTCAGTGTATAAATGACAATCATAATAAAAATGCACTCATCTACTCAAATAAAAAAAGCAACCATGATATCGACTAGGTAATGTATTTAAAATAAGTCGTTTTTAGCGCTTCTATTCCAGCCCTTTCGACGATAAATTCATTTATTTTCAAACATAGGTTAAACACGTCGGACTTAAGAATTGCCTGAGACCTCACCCCTTGTGCGGCGACATCAATTAAAAGCGTATAAAAAGCCATCAGTCTAGAATCGGAGAACTTTGCGTCCTCCATCATAGCTAGAAATACATCGGAGAGAATGTTTATGAAACTCGTTCCATTTACAAACAACTCGGTATATGACGCTGCTACGATTTCGTACAATTTATGACCTCTATATAAATCAAAAATAGATATTAATACATTGACCGACGACTGTGAACAACAAAATATATCATCACACTTGCAATTGCAGCCTAACGTCGTAAAGATCACACGCTCCAATATTTTGCTTAGCGCATCGACTATATTGGCCTCTGTCGGGTGTGAATGTTTAGAGGCGAGTGAGCCCATGATGATGATGTTATGATATAATACAATGCACGCATCTATGACGCAAGGAACAGGTGGTCTCTCGCAATTAGAATTTCCTGTCTAGACATCGTGCTTAAAACATTTCTGACAAAAGATAGTATGTCCTTGTAGTCTGCCACTTGGAACAACGTTGACTCGAGGGCTCCGAAAATACGCTCGTGCGTAATATGCGTCTCCTGCTGATGAGTTGATGTTAATATACGATATATTCCGGCCACGGCACCTCCGGTAAAGAGCTCTCCTTGAATGCTTGCAATGTTCTCTCTCAAATACCAGGCAGACAGTCCTTGTTGACAGCCAATATGATATCCCGTCCAGTCTTTACGCAGACAGTCGACGCATTGGTTTGACAAATATTTCGTCAGTATTTCGTCCAAAGCCACGCACAGACCCTTTTTGACAGCTGCCAAAAGCTTCGCGGTTACGCGCGTACGCTCCCGGTCTGGTGGATGGGGCAGCTGATGAGCCCAAAAAATGTCCTCCTCCTCCACCTCCCCTGTATGAACAGAGCCCGTTCTGAGCATATCCGTGTGGACGTCTTGGTATTTAGTCTTAGATGCGTCCCCCTCTGTAGTAGTAGTGATGCTCATGATCGCGCCAATAAACTGCTGTGTAGTACCACCGACGTCTAAAATAAGAGTGGCCCTAAATACAATCTTCTAGCTATACTACCAACTTGGAAAAAATAATAATAAAAATAAAAGAAGGCAGGGCTTGTATGTTTACCTTTAGTTTAGAGGTTTGCGTGTGGTGTGGGAAAATTCTCGCGTGCCACACGGGCTGCGTCTGGGTTATTGTAGACGGCTTGCTCGAAGACACGTGCGGGAGGCGGGAGCAAAGCGCGATCAATAACTGTAGGATCAGACATCAAGTTGATGATTCCTTCCATAGCGGCGTTCGCGCGCTCACAACCAACGCAAGACGGTGGATGCTCATAGGAGCTGGTGCTTGCACTCTCTCTATCCAGGAGATGTGCCATGACGGACCAGACAAAATTCTGGTGAATTCCCCCCATTACTTTATGCTGCACTGTTGCGAAAAATCTCTGTCTGACGAAGGGCGCGTGAGATCTATATTTTGCTGGATGAATGGTGAATTTTTCTGGAGCTGGTGACAATGTAGCAGCAAGGGAGCTTTGTGGCGAACTGGGCGGGGTTGGGGTGGGGGTGAATGTGGTGGCATATTGCGGCGGTGGGGTGGCGCGCACCATTCCCTCGTCGATGTGGAATTCGTCGTCTTCCTCTTCGTCGTCTTCCTCTTCCTCTTCCTCTGCCTTGACCACGCTGGATGGAGATGAACGCGGGGTTTCTGCTCTCCCCGCGTCATGCTGAAGCTGACTTGCGCCGGTGGCGTTGTCATGCTGAAAGCTGTCGCGCTCTCCGGTATACAACATTTGCGCAAACGAGGGGTGCTCGCTCTCATCCTCCCCGCTGGTGTCTATGGGCTCGCCCCTCCATTCCGGAATGCCACGAGCGATCACCACATTAGCATCAAAGACGTGAGGATATAGCATTCTGAACCTGTTATAAATTGCGCGCGTCTCTTGGATGACAATGTTCTGCTTCTCAATCGACAGCTCGTCGAACGGGATGGAGGAGATGTGCCCAAAAACCTCTTGCGCAAACGCGGTTGTGAATGGGAAGGTACCTGGTCCATCCTTGCGATCCAAATCTGCTATCTCAGCCCTCATTACGTCCGCGGCGGCGACGAAAACTTCCAAAGTAGATATATGCGCGCCCGCATCGCCCGCAAACATAGTAGGTAGTTCGAACAGTATGACATTCCGTTCAATCTCACTGTGAGCCTCTTCCGTCAGGGAGAGAAGAGCGCGTTCCAATCCATGCTTGACCTCTCTCTCTGTTGCGCTCGCGGCTAGCAAGCCCAAGTCTGGAATATTCACCTGCGCTTGAATTAATAACTCAGCCATCGCGATGGCAACGCGTCTGGCTATGCCATCACGCGAGAGATTCCATGCCGCTTTGGCGTCGCCTAATAGCTTGCTGGCTATAAACACAATGCTGGGAACACAAGGAACCATTTTGCAACTGTGAGCCACATTCTCCATCTCATCGAGCACCTGTCCCTCGCCGCTCCGCCGCTCCAACTTCATCATGACGGCTGTAGGGAGCGTGGCACGCTTTAGCTCCAGTCTGAAGCGTTTTTTTGGGGTCAATAAAACCTCATGCACGATCTCTTTATACGAACGGGTACGCATATTTCCTATAGCTTCCTCAGTCCAGTCTCTCTTTGCTTGAAATGAGAAATAAAATCCGGACCACTAGACATCCCACATTGGGAGACAATGGTCATTTTGCAATGCTTTGAGATGTAATAGGTTTAATTCTCAATGCGCATACCCATTGGTGCTAGATGGAAAACCATTCGAAACCCAAACAATGATCATTTGCAGCGCTATAAGAAATTAATGGGTTTAAGTTTCCATCGATCGTCTCATTGGTGCTAGGTGAAATCCGTTCGAAACCAAAACCTTCTCATATGAGCCGGAACAATAGGATCCTCTACCGGTCTAGAGTTCCATTGTCCCAGTCCCAACCGAAACGATTGTCATGCCCAAAATAGTTGAATTGTGTTTGTCACACACACACACACACACACACACACACACACACACACACACACACACACACACACACACACACACACACACACACACACACACACACACACACGCACACACACACGCACACACACGCACACGCGCGCGCGCGCACGCACACACACGCACACACACAGGCCAGCCCCGGCTGGGCCAGCGTCCCCCACCATTCACCATCTAGCACGCATGGTAGATCAGAGGGGGGCCCCACACACCCCCACCCACCGCACCAAACACCCTCTGTCTCTCCCTTTCTCACTGGCAAACTCACCGGGTGCTCATTCTCACGTTCTCACGATTAGATCGACGACAACAACATCCCACCATTCATACACTCCAGATGCTCATGGGATTAAGGTCATTAGACAACAATCAATTAACACGCTTTTAGGATTAAAAAAATTAAAATTTTAATTATGCAATTTTTTTTTAATTTTATTAATTTATGCATAAATTTAGAACAATAGACCTGTCACCTCAATTACACGCTTAAGCGTGAGGGATAGTACCCTTTATTATCTCTCATTTGGTCCTTCGAGCCGGATTTATACCAGCGACCTAAGGATTTTAGAACAGCTCGCCTCGAGAGAACCATATCCATCCCTTCCGCTAAAAACAGTTTGCTTTACATTGCTAGCTTACATTGCTATCGTTTTAATTTATACGATATATATAAAAAGCGTTCATATTTTGCGGGAGAGACGGATGAGGAGCAGAAATGAAGCGCTAGTATATCGATCCGTTCATAACCACGGAGAGCGCCCTGGATTAGGAGAGACGAGTCATTCTTTCTGCCGCGCTAACGGCTAAATCAACGGTAAGCTAACATGAGCTCAGAGCGTAGCATACGGTAGCCGAAAGGGAAAAATTCGGAATATTCCTCTCTCGCCCGGTATTATTGAGGATAAAAGTGCAAAACTCAATGACCCCTGGAGGCTTCATTTGTCAACGTACACACTTTACCCTGCTGGGTATAATTCAAAATGGTGGGAGTTCTAAAGAACAGAGGTCATAGGTCACGTACCACACTGTTCCCCATGAGGAGATTCATTGTGCAATGAAGTTTCCTGGCTGTAGTCAAGGACTGTCTAAAGAGGATGAGACGCGAAGAGAGACCGTACGGGCGATGCCATGTTGCTCCATGGTGCTCCATGGAAGGAAATAAACATAGCTTATAGCTCGTTACGTAGACAGCACTAGAATTGCATTTTATGTAGTCAAAGCACTTTATAGTACACATGTATATTGTATAATAATAGTATAGTATGTATAGTTGACATAGATACTCCACTGTTACTTTCTTAGTTTATACATGATTCACGATAGCTACTTTTGATATATTATGTGATGTATGCCATGCTTTTGTTTTTGCTTAAATGTAAGTCGCTCTGGATCAAGAGCGTCTGCTAAATGCCTAAATTGCAAATATTGTAAACATGCACAATAGGGCTATATGCAGTCAACACATCCGCGTTCAGCTTCCTTGGTCTCAACTGCGCATGTTTCTTTCCTTCCATGGAGCAAACATGGCGTCGCCCGCACGGTCTTCGCGTCTCGTCCTCTAAGCGGAAAACGGTTTTGCGCTGCGGACAGAAGAAGCTGTCCGCAGCTTCTTTTCCGAGTTTTTAGACAGCTGGTGGATGGAAAAAAAGCTCCACTTCCGCGGACGACTTGCGCGGAGGAGAGCGCTGGCCGTCGCGCAAGTCGTCCGCGGAAGTGGAGCTATTTTTCCATCCACCAGCTGTCTAAAAACCCGGTTTTTCGGCTGTCTGCAGCCGAAAACGTGCACAGCTCTTTTGATAGTGTGGCAGTACCCTTCGACAGTCCTTGGCTGTAGTAGGTCAACGTCGTTCATGAAGCGACACATTAACACTATAGCATGCGCCTCTCTCTCTCTCTCCTCCCCACAGGGTCACCTCCTCCCACCAGAGAGGGCAGCCTGGCGGCCGAGGACTCGCCGCCCTACCGCCGCGGTTCGCTCTGCAGCCTGGAGAACTCTCCCATCGTCGGTGTCGGCCACCTGTCTCACCGACAGAGAGACGGCAGCCTGGACACCTCTCCGGTCGGCCACCTGTCTCACAGACAGAGAGACGGCAGCCTGGAGAACTCTCCCATCGGCGTCGGCCACCTGTCTCACAGACGAGAGAGAGACAGCCCCGAGCCGGGGGAGGCGTGTAGCGACGATGATGACGACCAGCCGCGGTATCACCATTATTACTACCACCACCACTACAGTCACCAGCGGGTAACTATACCGGCGTTACAATTATTAACAATTTAGGCAAATAGCAGACGCTATTAAGTCGGAGCGACTTACAGTAAGCAAAGGACAACAACAGCATAGAAATAGTCATCCGACAGTAATCTGTACATTAAAACTATAAACACTATACAGGATGAAAGGTCAATAATGAGCGTTTGCTTAAGCCTGTAAGGTCGCCGAGGCTAGGGCAAGTGCTACGGGATCTGAAGAGGCTCGTCTTCAGACTAATGCAGGAGATCGTGAGTTATTATTTCTTACTACCACCACTACTACAGCCATCATAGGGTAAAAGTATCCCCATTACAATTTACAATTTAGGAATTTAGCAGACGCTCCTGTGATTTACAGTCAGGGCTGGACTGGGACAAAAAATTCGGCCCGGTCATTTTCGCGTGAATTTGGCCCAGACCAGCCCACCACAACCAGCGCGCAGATAGCAGAAACTCTACCGCCCGCTCCGTCGAGGCACACACAAACAAACCAGCCCTAATAATACCACCACTTTTACAGAACAACATAAATGATACACACCAACAGACAACTACACAACCCTTTGTTGCTCTCACAAGAATGATGCTGGCAAAAGGATTCAAGATAGAACAGGGTTTATTTGATACAGGTACACTGTAATTATTAATATGAAATCATCAATATTAAATTGATGGCACTGGCAGAATGACAGCATGCCTGAGCCCTGGACCTTTCCTGGTGGCCTGCCTGACAGTTTTGTTGTCTCTTTCTCCCCAAATTAATGTAGCCGTAATGACAATTGATTCCCCCCCCCCCCCCCCCCCCCCCCCATGGGCCCCCAGTGAGGACTCGGAGGCCACACTGAGGTGCACCTAATGTCAGGGGTTGCCCATAAATCGTGATCGTGAGGCTATAGACCACATGACATGCCCCGGCTAAAATATGTATATAATCTATCGCTCAAATTAACGTGACTTGATTGATTGACATCAAAAAGTGCCTGTCGGCTCCAACCAACAATGCAATACTTTGTTTTCAAGAGTGATGTGCACATAGCGTTACAAAGTTATATACAAGAAAACCCTACCTATATTCCATTCTCTATTTCCGTTCAAAGTGTGTCTTACGAAACTTAAAACTATTGCCAGCAAAGGGATGATAATTATTTTGGTCAGTAGATGTTGTTGAACTGGTCATTTTTGAAAGTAGCTCTCAAGTACAAAAAAGTGTGTATGTGAATTTAGTCTGGCCAATTCAAATCTGCAACAATGAAAATTCCTTTATGTTCCATATTATAAGTTAACCACCAAAACCACCATATAGGTTAACCACCAAACAAAGCCTTGTAGCTCCCGTCATCATTTTTTGACCTGGCCTGGGAAAGTTTAAAATTTTAAAGGCACGCGCGCACGCACGCACGCACGCACGCACGCATGCATGCACGTATGCCACACACGTCGCACGCACGCACGCACACACACACACACACACGCACGCACGCAAGAGTGAGGGGAAAACCACCATTATGGGGCAAATACTATATAACTATTGCCACTACTGTCACCTCAAAGCTGTGTCGGAGGGTAAATAATTACACAGCTGCAGCTCCACCACCATCATCATCATCATCATCATCATCATCAAATAACTGCTTCCATTAATTAGCACCTTGAAACGGTGAGCAGAACTACCATCAGCATTACCGTTACTGTAATAGGACAGTCAGTGGCGTGCACAGATAGACACTAGGGGTGCCCCCTGCCCTTTGGGGGCAGGGGGTGCCCCCCCAAAAAAAAGGTTTTATTTTTTATTTTTTTTGGTTTTTGAATTTTTTTCACATATAGTTACAAACCTTTACAAAGGACATACTTTGCCTAACTGACATAACATATAAACAAACAAAAACAAACAAAAAAACAACAACATTAGGACAGGGGGGGGGGGGGTTCCTCCAGTTCCTCTACGCCATCATTCACACCATACCATAGGAAGCAGAACCAAATGAAAAACAAGCAAAAATAAAAACAATCCAAGATAACCCCAATATTGAACCTGTCTCGAGCCCATTCACATACAGTTTTTATTTTTTGTCTTAATTTGTAGTGTGTGGACCATGCGGTGACATTGATCAAATCTTGATAAAAAAACGCTTCTACTATATTATTTAGGCCCTCCCACAATCTAAAGCTATGTTTCTATGTCAGTGGTTCTTCGATTAAAAAAAATAAATAGCAGACCTACAAGCTCGCTTGTAGATCTGCTATTTTTCAATAGCTAAAGCATACCATAATGCTAACACCAAAATGGGTTCCCGCCCCAAAATGGGTTAAGGCAACCAGCCAGTTCCATGCACGCTGCACAAGGTGCCCTTTTTTCACTTGAGCACCTGCCCCTCTAAATGTCCGTGCACGCCACTGCTAACCACCCACTGCTAGAATGCCCTGCATGCAGCACCATTATTCGCACTAAAATGTTATAGTTGCTTTTTTTGCGTGCCTTTGTGCTTGGAGTCTATATTTATGGAGAAAGGATCTAAAAAAAAACATCGCATGGATGCACCTGGGACGTATCCTCAGTGATGTATCCCAAGGTCATCACCTGGGACGTATCCTCAGTGATGTATCCTATAAGGTCATCACCTGGGACGTATCCTCAGTGATGTATCCCAAGGTCATCACCTGGGACGTATCCTCAGTGATGTATCCTATAAGGTCATCACCTGGGACGTATCCTCAGTGATGTATCCTATAAGGTCATCACCTGGGACGTATCCTCAGTGATGTATCCTATAAGGTCATCACCTGGGACGTATCCTCAGTGATGTATCCTGAGGTCATCACCTGGGACGTATCCTCAGTGATGTATCCTATAAGGTCATCACCTGGGACGTATCCTCAGTGATGTATCCTATAAGGTCATCACCTGGGACGTATCCTCAGTGATGTATCCTATAAGGTCATCACCTGGGACGTATCCTCAGTGATGTATCCTATAAGGTCATCACCTGGGACGTATCCTCAGTGATGTATCCTATAAGGTCATCACCTGGGACGTATCCTCAGTGATGTATCCTATAAGGTCATCACCTGATAGGCCACATGATATGACACGTGTTAAATATTATTTGTTTGTTTGTTGTTTGCTATTGTTGTTGTTGGTATTTCTTTGCCAAATGGGGCTTAAGCAGTTTAGTGAACCTTGACAGAAATGGCTCTGGGAATGGAAAGTGTTTCTCTGTCTGGGGATGGTAGGACTCTAGCAGGACTCTAGCACCATCTATTGGAGAACTAAGGTATCAGCGCCACTTAATTTTCTTGTGGAACCTCTATGCTTGGGAACAAGCTGAGGAATAGAAAATATGTATGGATTTTGTCGACTGTCGTCTCGACTCTTGATGTTGTCATCAGTCACATAATCATAGGAAAACAATAATAAATACAATTATAAAATAAGTAAACATTAACTTAGCATATATTTCACTAATGGTGTCCAGCAACAGCCATACTGAATAATGGCACCGAGCAAGGTTTTCAATTCCCGCTGCACGCCTGCTATAGGGAGCATCATGTGGTTAACCCATTTTGGGCGGGCACCCCTTTTGGTGTTTTAAACATTATGCTATAATTTAGCTATTGAAAAATAGCAGATCTACAAGCTCATAGCGCGCCACCGAGTGGCGCGCTACGAGCTTGTAGGTCTGCTATTTTTGAAAAATCGTGAAAATGTGCCTCAAATTTGGAATATATTTTTTCAGAACGAACGTTTTTAACTAAAATCTTTGCTTCTGGAGAGGTCCCTGTGGAACAACATATTTTCAGATGGGGTCTCGGTGGCCAATTTGGGGTCCTTGACATGAAATATTGAGTGATATATAGGCCTAGAAACATAGGTATTTCAGAAAACTGTCAGGATTTAGAAGGCTTTTTTTATTTCGATGTCAGGCCTAAATGGGTTAAAGAAGATGTCCTCTCTTTGCGCACAACAACAACAACAACAACAACAACAACAGGCAAGATGTTTCGGCACAGAGTTCTATCTTTGTCTGAATATAATAAGGAGTTGTGTTGTTATTGGGCCTGCTTGGGAGAGAGAGAGAGAGCGGTCACGATTAGTCCTTATTATCACATCTTCAGCAGAATAACACTTCCTCGTCCCTGTGCCACCGTCACTGTACAGGGAACGTTAATTACATAGAATTATAGCCGGGCGGTTTTCCCTCTACCTGGGTTGACATAATAAGTGCTCTCGGCTCTGCCAAAACCGACGACGCTTATTATTAAATATGCCACCACAGTGTGTGGGCTCCGTGGAGAGAGAGAGAGAGAGAGAGAGAGAGAGAGAGAGAGAGAGAGAGAGAGAGAGTTTGGGGGGAAGGGGGGCTTTGTTTTCCACAAGACACCCTCAATTGTTCTGCTTACAACCTCCTCCTCCTCCTCCTTCTTCACATTGTTTAGAGAGGAGGCGGATGTGGGAGAAAAAGTGTACCAGGCAGCAAGTATATACTGTACAGTGTTAACCCATTTAGGCCTGACGTCGAAATTTTGAAAACGTTTTCAGAAAAGCCCTATGTTTCTGTATCAGTGGTGCTCAATATTTCATGTCAAGGACCCCTAAAATTATATGTTATTGGCCGCTGACCCCCATCTGAAAATTTGTTGTTCCAAGTCTTTCCTCAGAAGCAAAGATTTGAGTTAAAATCGTTATCTCTGAAAGAATATATAGTCAAAGATTTGGCACCACATTTTCAAGATTTTTCAAAAATAGCAGACCTACAAGCTCGTAGCGCGGCACTCGTGCTATTTTTCAATAGCTAAAGTATAAAGTATATATTCCCGTCCAGAATGGGTTAAGTGGCATCCTAGCTGCTCCAATAGACCAAGTCTTGCATTCTGTACACACAGAATGGTAAACTTTGCGGTGTTAAAGCAAAAACTTTATTTTGAGTGTATAGTCCTACACAGCTGCCGTGTTGTTGGGGACAGTCGTTAATTAGTTCTACACCAATCAGACTGTTCGGACAAATTGAAACACCTGTGTTGGTCCTCAACATGGCAGGTATAGTAGTATAGGACTACATTTCAAACTCATGAATAGGTTATAACAGGGGTGCCCAACCAGTCGACCGCGGTCTACCGGTAGACCGCGTGAGGATTGCCAGTAGACCGCGAGATGATTTCGGGAAAAATAAAAATAAAGTGAGCTGGATAGCTTGAGCCCTCCATAATACACTGCTACCGAAAATAGCAGATCTACAACCTCTCTACAAGTGCATTATGCATTGCATCAGTCAGGTTGTTTGCTTGTACATCTGTTCTGCACGTGAATAAATTAAACCTCAAATTAAACGATTGGTCGAAAACAGCGGAGGTGGTGTTTTCAGCTTGGTTAACGTGAATAAATTATAATTGGAAGCCGTCAATGGTCAATGAACCGTCAATCAAGTCAACAGGTGGAGTTACGCCCATCATGCCTGCGGATGTTTTGATGCATTAAAACTGGTGTAGTGTAGAAAAAAAAGGGATTTGAGACAAGCGACAATAATGGCACAACAACCGAAACGACCCAAAACATATCATTTTCACAAAGAGTGGGAGGAGGAGTTTTTCTTTATTTATTTCAAAGATAAATCGATCTGTCTGCTCTGCAATGCGACGGTTGCCCTCCCCAAAAGGGGCAACTTGGAGCGGCATTATTCTTCAATGCACCAAAAGAAGATCGACCCAGCCTTCCCAAAAAAATCAGTCCTACGAACGACAAAGGTACAGGAATTGAAAGACCGTTTAGCGGGGCATACAAGCAATTTTTACGAGGCCGACAACCAAGGCAAAGGCGGCTACAATAGCGTCATATCGCGTTAGCCACGTTCTCGCAAAAAAAAAGAAATCATTCAAAGACGGGGAATTAGTAAAAGAGGCGTTTACTGCCGCTGCTGATTCACTGTTTGAGGACTTCAAAAACAAGCAGGATATTATGAATGCCGTCAAAGACCTTCAGCTGTCACGTAATACTGTGACCCGGCGCTGTGAGGAAATGTCAGGAGATGTCCAGGAGCAGCTAAAAACGGACATTGACAATTGTGAGTGTTATTCCCTGCAGTTCGATGAATCCACTGACATGGTAGATGTGGCGCAGCTATGCATCTTCATTAGAATGGCCTTTGAAAACATGAGCGCAAAAGAAGAGCTTCTCACCATATTGCCACTTAAGGGCCACACTAGAGGTGAAGATATCTTTCAGGCGTTCATGGAATTCGTTCAGCAGAGCAAACTGCCCCTGCATAAACTCATCTCCATTACAACCGATGGGGCACCTGCTATGGTTGGCGGGAGAAATGGTTTCATTGGACTCTGCAAAAAAAGCGACGATTTTCCGGACTTCCTTAATTATCATTGCATCATTCACCAACAAGCACTGTGTGGTAAAGTTTTAAATATGAAGGAAGTGATGGATATCGTTATGAAGATCGTGTGCTCCGTTAGGGCAAGGAGCCTACAGAGGAGGTTGTTTCGTGCACACCTGGAGGAGACCGGAGCAGAGCACACAGACCTGCTGCTGCACACAGATGTAAGGTGGCTGAGCAGAGGTACATTTCTGGAGAGATTCAGTGAATTGCTTCCTGAAATAAAAGAGTTTCTCAAGCTTGGTAAACATGTCGAATATACACAGCTAGAGAACAACAAATGGCTTTTGGATTTGGCATTCCTAACCGATCTCACTGGCCTGCTGAATGAGCTGAATTTAGAGCTGCAAGGCAAGGATAAATGCATAATTAACATGATCAGCTCAGTGAACGTGTTTAAAAGCAAGCTCAAGCTGTGGACAAGAAGACTGCAAAGCAGTGACCTGCAAAACTTTCCACACATGCAAGCAGCAGTTCAACGTCGGGGAGAGGAGGAGGAGGAGGAGAAGGAGAGGGAAGAGGAGGAGCAGGAGAGAGGAGCAGGAGAGAGGAGGAGGAGAGAAGAAGAGGAGATGAGAGAAGAGGAGGAGAGAGGAGGACAGAGGAGGATGAGGAGGAGGAGGAGGAGAGAGGAGGAAGAGGAGGAGGAGGAGGAGGAGAGAGGAGGAGAGAGGAGGAGGAGGAGAGAAGAGGAGGAGGAGGACACTGCACTGCTCGATTATACATGTTATGTGGAGCAACTTCAAAAGATTGTGACAGAGTTTGAGAGGCGCTTCACAGACTTTTCAACAATTGAACCTGTTGCCAGCTACATGTGTTTTCCTTTTGGAACTGTGGATATCGACACCATCACATCCAAAGTAGCCTCAGTGTTTCACCTGGACAGCCCTTCTGTGGAGAATGAGATCCTCACACTTCAAAATGACATTGAGATTAAATCCAGGGCAACACAAGGGATGCAGGGAGAGTTCTGGGAGCTACTGCTGCCTGAAAAGTATCCTAACCTCAGGAGATGTGCCATGAACATAACAGCTTTTTTTGGATCAACCTACCTGTGTGAGTCTGCTTTCTCTCACATGAAGTTCATCAAATCAAAGTACAGAACCACAATGACAGATGACCACCTTGTGGCCTGCCTGAGGCTTGCAACCAGCGCCTACAACCCAGACTTTGAGAAACTAGCCTCCTCTTCCCAGTGCCAGCGTTCCCACTAAGGTAGACTGACATTATTCAAATAACTAAAAAAAAAAGAAAATGTAAAAAAATAAAACGAGAAAAAAAACGGAGACATCAGTGACTGTTGATTGTTTTGATTGATGGAAAAAATGTAATATTACAATTTGCAGAATGGGTACAATGCAAGAAAAGTACAGGTCAATACAAAGTGCTGAGAGCACAAAAAAAAACACTTGAATGAATGTGTTGTCAGTGTGTATGGCAGAGTTCAATAAATGTGGAGTCCCAAATGAGAAGTTGCAATGTTTTCATTCTTGTAATTCCGACCTTACAATGACTATTAATATTTTCTGTTGGTCATGTGCATATTGAATGGGTTATTACAGTACATTTTGGGCTGGTAGCCCTCGGCTAGGTGGCAAATTTGAAAGTAGATCTTGGGTCAAAAAAGGTTGGGCACCCCTGGGTTATAATACCATAGGGAACAGACCGAGGAAAAACATGCTTTAAACTGTTTATTTATATATGTACCTTTATTGAGAAAGGATATCCCCTTGAGATGCATCATTTCATTTTCGAGGGGGTCCAGCAACATACAGCAAATACAGAGCAATACATTAGACAGAAACGTTACAACAAGTACATCCATGCATACATTACAAAACAAAACAGAACAGAAAGCTCTCCCAAGCTATTTGCATTTCTATCTATCTTAACCTGACTCCGCCCTGGTGGCAGCAGTGATTTCCTCCTCCAAGGTCTCTCTCGGGCAGAGACGATGTACTCCGAACAAATTCTGATCGGAGCGATATGCGGCCGCTAGAGGCCGCATACGTCTCATGGTTCTTCTGTTCCATGAGACAGAGCTCCAAAATTGGAACGTTAATTATGAATTGAGTGGGCAAAACTATATACCTCTAGGGGTGATCGCCGGGTGTGATCAATTGGCTAATTTGGGCCCTGTCCATGCAGAGCCCGGGCAGAGGCCTTTTGTGCTGTTCCTGGACAACCGTGCGTCCGACGGCGGACTCGACACCGGAGCACTGCACTCCCTGTGGTGGTGTGGATCATCACGTGTGTCACATTTGAAGACGGGTGGGGCGAACGGTTCTCGAGTTACGTATGGATTACAGATTACAGACATAGACGCGGCGCATTTATAAACACTAGACCGGTTAACGATGGAAGTTGGAGATCCTCTCCCGGCTATACGATACCTCGTGTCAGAGTACCCGTTCCACCTATCTGACTGTGTCCCTTTATATGCCCATATATGGAGACTTCTGTATCTTGTCTCTCTGTGTCCCTTTATTCCTAAATATGGAGTTCTGTGTCAGGCATGACCGAATATGGAGTGTTGTGATGTCAGGCATGCCCATATATGGAGTGTTGTGATGTCAGAACAGGCCAGCTCCATATATGGAGCCTATAGGCAGGGGCCCTACGTAGCTGTCCAGAGCCCAGGGCAGAGGCCTTTTTGTGGCGGTTCTGGACAACCGTGGGTCGGACCGACTCGACACCGGGGACTGCACTCCCTGTGGGGGGGTGGAACGCGTGCGTCGAAATTTGAAGTCGTGGGGCAAACGGTACTCGAGTTACTTGCATTACAGACGTACGCACGTAGCCCATAGCACTTACCCTATACCCCTGTAGACTTAGATAGCATTTGATACAGACTTATAGCATGTTATGTAGACAGCACTATAATTGCATTGTATATAGTCATAGCACGCCATAGTACATTATGTATAGCATAGTAGTATAGATGTATAGTTTATATGTATAGTTTCATTATATAGATATTCCACTGTTACTTTCTTAGCTTACGCATGTTTCATGATAAATGCTTTTTATGTGATGTTTTCCCATGCTTTTTTGTTCTTGCTTAATGTAAATCGCTCTGGATTAAGAGCGTCTGCTAAATAAATGCCTAAATTGTAAATTGTAGTACATAAACAGACAGACAGAGACATGGTGCATAAGATGGATGAAGAATCAACTGACTGAGAGAAAACGCTAACGTTACTGCTGCCAAATTAGTTCCACATATTTGGCAAATATGAGTGACTGACTGTCATAAACGAGACAGAGACATCAGTCAGGACTCCGGCGCTCTATATCTATGGTGACCAACAGCCTCTTATTGCTGACAGGGGAGGCGGAGGCTGTGATATTATTGACCATTTGATCACTTGGTGACCAGGGGAAATGAACAGGGAGATGAATGGGAGGCGGAGGCTGTGATATTATTGACCATTTGATCACTTCAGTGACCAGGGGAAATGAACAGGGAGATGAATGGGAGGCGGAGGCTGTGATGTTATTGACCATTTGATCACTTCAGTGACCAGGGAGATGAATGGGAGGCGGAGGCTGTGATATTATTGACCATTTGATCACTTCAGTGACCAGGGAGATGAATGGGAGGCGGAGGCTGTGATATTATTGACCATTTGATCACTTCAGTGACCAGGGGAAATGAACAGGGAGATGAATGGGAGGCGGAGGCTGTGATATTATTGACCATTTGATCACTTCAGTGACCAGGGGAAATGAACAGGGAGATGAATGGGAGGCGGAGGCTGTGATATTATTGACCATTTGATCACTTCAGTGACCAGGGGAAATGAACAGGGAGATGAATGGGAGGCGGAGGCTGTGATGT